>NC_089788.1:51159547-51189547 GCF_040412425.1 Macrobrachium rosenbergii
CAAAAAAAATTGTCCTAAACTTTCTGTAAGCCTGTAGGCTAGTGTATGTCTGTCGGCAAACCTGCACCTCTGGAACAACGTAAAACACAAACAGTCATCAACAAATATCAGCTTCACGAAATCTTGCGTGACTGAAAGAAGTTCAAAGACATTTATCAAAATAGTTATCGAGCAGTTTTGTCTGGCGGGCTTCAAGTCCCCTAGGTATTAGTGCCTTCCAGATAACTCCACTAACTGTCTGCACTGTCATTTTTCATTACGGTTCCATGTCTCAATAACATTTTCAGTTAATTCTTTTTTTTTTTACGTATATTTAGTTAATAAGGTATCTTGCCCAACTGGGGAGTGCAGCCGATTTTACCACCATCTGCTGCTACTAATACTATTAAATTGACATTATAATTGCATTATGATTGATAACATCAGGCAGCGTTTGCCTGAAATAAGCATGACGTTCTCCGTCATTTACGCAGCTTTTATTTATTATTATGAGTTTCTTAGCAGAACCCACCACCCTACTGAGACAAGAAATTGACAACAATCTGCAGCCGAAGAAATTTTAAGAGAATTTCCTCTGAAAAATCGAGTACGGAACTCTGAAAAAGGTCGAAAGTCGTCCAAATGGACTCCACACCTAATCCACAACTCTGGAAATAGAGTCTACGCCTCTGAAAATGGAATCAGCAAGTCTACTAAGGACAGAACCTCTCAAACCACAACCGGAAGAACATTACAACTTAAGTGCATCAAGGCATTGGTTACGTTTGGTCTGATATGGTATGTGACTCAGGTGTGTGTGTGTGTGTGTATGTATGTGTGTATTTATATAAATTTATATAATATATATATATATATATATATATATATATATATATATATATATATATATATTTATATATATATATACACATATATGGAGAGGAAGAGAGACAGAAACCGAGAAAAGAAGGAAGAACAAGTTCATAAATGTAATGGTGAAGAAAGAAGTAGCTAGAGATATATCTGGTCATCATGTCTCTGGAAGAAGTTAAAACATACAAGTTAAAGTTGGACACGAAGGGCTGAAAATGTAGCTGTTACCAAGAAATGTAAGTCTGATGAGAAATAAGTGAGAAAGGCAAATAAAAGAATGGATGAACTAGGGCTAGGGTTAAAGACATAAGGGTGGAGGAGGCAGTTCAAGAAAATCCAAAATTCCATGATGGGTTCATTGGGACAACAGTAAGTGTTTGTTGTTATAAGAAAAAGAACAGAAGGGAAAATCAGTAAGTGGCGGATGAGGAAGTAAAAGGATTAGTGAAGGAAAAAATACCTTTTGAAGAGCAACTGCATGACAGAAAGGAAATCACTTACAAGTCTAAAGGAGGACGGATATAGTAGCCAAGAAGAAAGTGAGAATGGGAAAACATGCACGTAATAAAAATAAGATAGGAAACCATGTTTTCAATTTCAGGGAAAATAATCCGTTGTCTTACAGGGAAATAAATGCAGAGAGAAGTCTGATACCAATGTATCACATAATTAAAACATGAGATGAAGATACGCTGTCAGAAGCGAATGCAACCCTGGGTCGATGGAGTGGGTATGTTGAAAATTTTATAAATGAGGATGCTGGCGGCATAAGGAGAGCAGTTTAAGATGAAGAATAGGAAAACGACAAGATCTGGTGGTAGTTCGAGATAATTGTACCATTGACTAAAAATAACAGTGATGTTATTTTGGTTTATCACGGAAACTACAAAATACAGTTTTAATTGTAAGAGTAAAACGAAGAAAGTGTATGGATCACCTGTATTTTTAAGAAAGGGTTATGTGAGAGGCTTGAACTAAAAGGAAAAAGCTGTAAGTGGCATTCATGAAAGAGCTGATGGAGAGGCAGTGTGGAGGGCTTTATATATATGGTATAGAGACGTTTGAGAGCGATTACAGGTTTATGAGATGGATGAAAAGCATATGTTATAATAAGTAATGACGGTGACTAATTTGGTATAAAAGTGAGAGTGAGGCACCGATGTTCAAAGGGAGTGATGAGAGAAGTCAGAGCAAGTAAATTGCATGTAGTAGGAATCTGTGAAATACGTAAATAGGACGTAATCGGGTACAGAATGGTCAATGTTTGCAGAGGACACACGAGCTAAAGGGATTGAAAGTTATTCCTGGAGGAGAATGCTGACAGTAAATATGAGCAATCAAGAAGATGGAGCTGTAAATGTTAATATGGATGGTGGAATGAAAGCAGCTCATTTGTAAAGGAATTGGAAGTAAATGACCTGTTTTAAGCCATTTGTCCTTTACTAAAATACTGTTCTCCGGTGTGGATGTCTGCTTCTGCCAGAGATTTATCTCTTTTAGATAGAATGGTTCGTGGTGGTAAGTTTCTGTTTCCTAACAGTAGCAGTTATGACTTGGACCTTGACGGATGGTCTCTTCTTTGTCACTTTTTCATAAGTTGTATTTTAACAGAGATCCTTCACATTCACAATTGATCGCTGATCCCCTTTATCTGCCGGGAGCAATCAGATTCGCTGAACAGCAGCACCAATATGCAGTAAATAAGCCTCGCTGTCGAACTTCTCAGTTCCAGAGGTCCTTTATTCCTCACACCGTTGGACTGTGGAACAGCCTCCCAGAGGATGTCGTGCAACTGGAACTTTAGAAGTTCAAGCGAAAATGCAATGTGTTACTACCCTAATACCATTTATTTTTTTTTCTTTTTTGATAAGTGGGAGCTCTTCTTTATGTATTGCACTTTACTTCCTCTTAATTCTTCCTGATGAACACCATATTCTTTGGAAGCTTGAATTTCAAGTCAATGGCCCCAGCGGAATTGTCCCATATGAATAAGTTTCATCTACTGAATAATAATAATAATAATAACAATAATTGAGTGTGTTAGTTATTCCAACGTTATAGTGAATTGGATTCCAAACGGAATCGATGTTTTAATATATGTGAGCATAAAAAAATATCCTGGTCTATGAGACAAAATTCATGGATACATACACTGATGTATATGCATATATATATATATATATATATATATATATATATATATATATATATATATATATATATATATACATACAGACAGAGAGAGAGAGAGAGAGAGAGAGAGAGAGAGAGAGAGAGAGAGAGATGTACCATTGCAAAAGTAAATTTTTTTTTTAATCTTATCTTCTTTCATTAACAGTTTCAAGTAATCGTGACCACATTGACATGAAGACTAAAATCATCGTCTTTCCAAGGCCTGCCGCATCATTCCTCATTAACGTATAGATATACCACAGACTTTCATGTACAGTGAAAGGGAATCTCAGTTATTAGCACTATTTCTGTCATTCAAGATGTTTCAACGGCATTCATTTTCTGGTACGTTTTACTCTTACCGAGTCTCTCTCTCTCTCTCTCTCTCTCTCTCTCTCTCTCTCTGCACTCGAGCTTCCTTGTTACCCAGTGCCGCCTGCACCAGAGCGCTAAGCTTTGCTTAAAATTTCAGTAACGCTGGAAGTTTCACAACCCAAGCTGTTTTATCCTGGTCTCGAGACCGGGGCCAATATTATAAATTTGCTTGGAACACTGACAGAGTCAGTATAATATGGTTGGAACATTGATAAAGAGATATAACAGTTCAGAATTGAGTACAACATTTTTTACGAATATAATTTTTCAAACTTCTGTTTTTATAAATATTTAAATGACCCGATTTATTCCGTTTCCGAAATTGCGATTTCATCGCATTCGAGTCACTTGAATTTTATACTACATTTTCCGATGACCAATGATGTACACGATGGATTAAATATGGAAAGTAACAGTTGGTTTGATGTGTCGTTTTGAGCTGTAAAATAAAAATCAACATTAACATAAGTTATAGACTGCCAAGTTATCAGACGTAAATGATTTTCAACATAAGAGTTAATATTCTCTTTTGTAAAGCATATTTACATGGGAGTTTGTAATCTAAGGAAAAACAAATACGGAATCTGTTACGCAAAAGGAGACAAAACCCTGTTGCTTCAATACATCCAGGTGAAACTGATGTTGAATATTCAACAGATGTTCCCACACTGTCAGGCACTTTTGGATCTACTTACATATGTAAAAATGTATATGTATATGTATATATATATGTATATATATATTTATAATGTATATATATATATATATATATATATATATATATATATATATATATATATAGATCGATAAACAGACAGATATAGATATGAAGACCTATATCTCAATATCTAAATCTATCTATCTATCGATATATATATATATATATATATATATATATATATATATATATATATATATAGTTTTAACACTTTTAATTTATTTTAATTATTTTAATTTGTGGTTTAATAGATTATTTTATATGTAATCATTTAGCCAGTCTCTCAGTATATTTATTTTTTCAGACTTGAAGATGCAACGATGTAGCTGTGAAACATTGGCCTTGGAAATAAACTGCAAATTGTATCGTGTGCCTTTCCCTAGACGCCTACGACTAATATGTATATATTTATAATATATGATATATGTATTATATATATATATATATATATATATATATATATATATATATATATATATGTATATATATAGATATATATATATATATATATATATATATATATATATATATATATATATATATATATACTGTATACATATATATCTTATATATATGTACATATATACATATATATACATATATGTATGTATATATATATATATATATATATATATATATATATATATATATATATATATGAGGACAAAGAAGCCAATATTTCACTGACAAGAAAGCGTTAAACTAAAGTGATTTTCTTTCAAAAAAAAAAAAAAAAAGGAACTATCAGTTTAACTAAGCCTAATTACTTTTCAACTCAACCCAAATTCCTATGGGCTAAAAAAATTCTCAGCTTTTGCGAATCTTT
Source organism: Macrobrachium rosenbergii (assembly GCF_040412425.1). NCBI lineage: Eukaryota > Metazoa > Arthropoda > Malacostraca > Decapoda > Palaemonidae > Macrobrachium > Macrobrachium rosenbergii. The sequence continues at coordinate 51,164,491 of NC_089788.1, forward strand.
TCGCTGCGTCTCTCCTAGAATGATGAAAAGAAACGAAATATTTATGAGGAAATAAGACTGAAATCAGTATAACTTCTAGCATGAACCCCATCTGTATAACTCTCACGGAATTACTTTCAGAAAAGATACAACATTCAGGGAAATGCGATGAAATCAAAGCAAAACTTTAAGGATCCAAATGTGGCTTCCATTTCCGGGTTATATATGAAAATGACTTCACTTTATTGCATTCTTAGGCAGACTGGTCTTTAAAACCCATATTTTAAAGGAAATGAACTAATCGAAACTATCTTTATTCTAAAATTCCACATAATGTCTTGGTATATCAAATAAAGTACTGGAGTGCTTGATTGCATCTGCAAACAGAAAAATATTGATACTAAATTCTATTTATATGACAATATGAAGTACAGAATAAACTTATATATGTAGATAAAAATGCTGAATCCCATATTTTTCTCAAGTTTAAAAATATGCAAATTCAATCAAAATCTCTCCACAACATAACTAATGTTCGTCTAACATTACGTATTCTAAAGAACACAACTTTAGGCCCAGATACGGTTCTGAACATTTCCAGAACCATCTCGTGTGTGTGCCTGTGAACCTACAACATCCCTTCAGAATTTCATCGGCGTCTCTGGAAGGAGCGAGACGAAGAAAAAGCCAAACAGACGTTCGGGCAAACAAGGCGTTATACGGTTATCTGGTCAATAACAAAGGGGGTTTCCCCTCCACGCCTTCTCAGGATTACTCAACACCGTATGAAAGTTCGTTCGTTTGTGGACAAATCAGTGATTAAAAAGAGAAGGAAAGAGAAAAAACGGACGGAGAAACTGTAACGTCTCTCCACTTTTAGACAGAGCGACGCCCCACCTCAAAGGTCACTTTAAGGTTATACGTTAGTAAGTTTATATGGAATGAAAAAGAGGTCCGTTGCGCCATCAGCTTAGTCAGGCATTGGGAGAGTGAGGGCGAGTTGTAAAGTTAGATGCAACAGCAGCAGGTGGGAACAAAAGAAGAACCGGGTTATGTATTATTGACTACGGAGAGGAGAGAGAGAGAGAGAGAGAGAGAGAGAGAGAGAGAGAGAGAGAGAGAGAGGGTTGGGGCAAGGGAAAGACGGGAAGGGTATTTTCCATATCAGATCTAGGATTTAAATTCAATTCGGTTATTTTTTATAAGTAAAGTATAAGTCAAGATACCGTGGTTGACGTGAATGCTCAAACGGAAACTCTGCTGCTGTTAGATTTCCTTTCTTTCTAATCGCTATAACAAACATTAAATGCTTCAAGCTTATCGCTCGCCAGACACCCATTGAAAGGAGAGCATTAAAAAGAGAGATTCTTACTTGGTCAGACAACGAGAGACAGGGGAGGAAAAGAAGGCGGTGACGGTTGGAGTGACATCATCGTATTCATCACGATTCATACCATTCCTCCCCCGCATCATCATTATCATCGTCACCATCATCACTCTCTTTTCTGTGAGGGTTTAACTGGGGGCATCCAAAATCTGCAGACTCATCATGAGGTCATAAACGGCCAAATTTTTTTTTTTTTTTTTACTTTTGTCCTAGATTTTGACGGGAGTCTAACGCGTCGTGATTGGCCATCAAAATTGTATATACGTATGCCTTGATCATCTATTCCTGGACGACCTTTTCTCAAATTGGCTTTTGGAAACGGTCGGCAATTCCTATTGGATGGTCTCCCTTCATCTCGCATTCCTATTGGCAGATGTAAAAAATTATTCGTCCTCCCCATTGGCTTTAGCAAAATTCCCCTGGTCTTCCATTGGCTGGGGGTAGTAGCAGCAGCTCTCCATCAATAGAACTAGAGAGGGGACCGTGAGTCAAGGAAGAGCAGACGAAGAGAGGGAAGGAATGAGAAAAGAGAAAGAGGGGGATAAAGAAAAGGGGGAGACGATAACCAACAGACGAGCACAGATGATGAGATAGGGAAATCACAGAAAACGGGACAGGGAGAGCCTACCACCTAACGAAAACCAGGGAAAGATATGGAAGCATGATAAGACACAAGCAAGAAAAGAAGAACGAGAGGAAGAAATATAAACATAGGACAATAAGAGAGAGAGAGAGAGAGAGAGAGAGAGAGAGAGAGAGAGAGAGAGAGAGAGAGAGGAAGTGAAGGGTAAAAGCAAAGGAAGAGGGGAGGGGAACTTGCAAAAGGAAATGTGAATATATATATAAAAGGGGAAAGGAGGCAATTGGTGGGATCTCTGACAACAAGGGTTAAAAGAAAAAATATTTCATTTCAATTTCAGTATAAAATGAATAGATTTTTTATACAGTTCATAAACTATACCAGCGCGGAAAGGTTACCTCGGACATGTTTTTTTTTCTATAAACCACTCTACAGACTTCAGCTTGAAAGAATAAGGCATTTTTGCTGTCAACATAAATTTCGTTAAGTATAGCGACAAAGCTTTCAATGTTGTGATGAAGATTTGACACAGAATAAGTCCAGGTTCACCAGGTATTCTAAATCTTGTGTACTTTCTAAACATAATCTCCAAACACTGCAAAGCTGTCAATCATTTTTCATTTACTTGAGCTTTTGAATTCTCTCCCCCCTTTAATTTTTCCGGAATCCTGTAACCTTCCATATTTCAAGAATTTCTTCTGAAATAAGCCATTGGCTTTTGCCCCCAGAATGACTCTTTCCTTAACTACATATCAGAATAACGAACTTTCAGAAAGAGAATGTTTCACCACCCACTTCTTCCGAAGGATTTTATGTCACACAGTGACTCACTCCCGCTGGCACCAGACCTCCCACCATCGCTGATTTGTGTCCTCCCAAACCAGCATTCAAAAGCAATTCAATATCCTATTCAAGTACACTTTCCACAAAATCCAAACGCTCCTGGCCTATGCACACTTGCATTACACCTGATGCTTATGGTGATGCACTTATTCGCCAAATAGGAAAACTTGACATTTCAGCTGTTTACAATTTCTGATTTTCTTTTACGAACGGCAAAGCTTAGAGCCAATTCCCGATTAAGTGGTGAATGACAATGTGGAACTGATGAAAGAAAGACGAGAAAAAGAAGTGCAATATAAAACGAAAGGTGAGATTACACTCCTTTGATTTTTTTCCATCTTCAAAATGCAACATCGGCACTCATTCCCTTAGAAAGACGATTAATCTCTTTTAAACACCAGGAAATCTTAATTAGTGCACACTTTCAACTTTATCATTTATTCAGCTGGGATTAAAATCAATAAAATAATAAAGAATAAAAAAATATGGTTTTATGCATACTGCATAATCATATCGTTATTTATAATGCATATTATGCCATTCATACCCTGTTCAGGAAAAAATCAAGTATGTCCAGATTACACTTCGTGCGGAACTGGGAGTCACTGAAACATCTTAGGTAATCCAGACGGAGGACATGATTACTACGCTGTCCATAATGAAAGACAGGCAACAGTTTTGATAAGCAAGAAATCAAAGCTTAGAGATGAAGCATATTCTATATACAAGTGTGTGTTTGTGTGTGTGTGTGTGTGTGTATAGAGAGAGAGAGAGATACATACACATATATATATATATCTACAATTATTGATATATGCAAATATAAAGAGTGATGTCACTGATAGGTGCCTGTACGTAAAGAAAGGAAATCAATAATAAATGTGTACGGAAGAGAGAGAGAGAGAGAGAGAGAGAGAGAGAGAGAGAGAGAGAGAGTGACTATCCACTTAAATTGAATCATTACGAATACATTAGAGTGAAGATTTACTTATCCTTCTTACACACGAGTGTTCAACATAAATGGCAATATCGCCTTACCAGCTGGGATCCCGAGATTGACCTGGGTAGGAAAATCGACTTGGGCCCGTTTCCAATAAAGCCATTAATCCTCCGCATTTATTTAACGACAACCAGCAAGGCCCAGTTTTCACACGCTTCAGTGACAGCATCTTCCCTCTACTTCCTAACTCTGGAATTCCCTCTCTACCTCAGTTTTCCTCAACTTATAACCTTTCATCCTTCAAGAGGCAGATTCACTGTTTCCCTCATGTTTGAGCCCAATTCTTTTTCCTTTCCGCTTATTCTTGTTTTCTTTAAAGCGGGGATAGAGAGGCTTCAAGTAGTTTTTCCCACTTTGTAAGAATGTATGTATTGTACATGACAATGAGCAAATCAGTGAAAAGACATTTAACACATATGGAATTTTTTTTCATTCTAATCACACGCTCGAAGTGTGATCAACCTGATGGTCCCAAGACCAAGGGCTCCGACCTTGATAATCATCTCTTCAGAAATTGACATTACGGAGCACTGTGATTCTCAAACCATCACACTATCAAGAACAAGACAAGATCTTCCTCTGCAGCAAAAGTAGCACTTCTTACTCTGAAAAAATATGGTCAGGTTTCAGAGCTTACTAACTTGTAGTTGCTCTTAAATGTGAATAATGATACACTTATCAATCTTACTACTAAAACAGAAGTTATTCAGACCGTTATACATTGGTAACATTATTTTCAAAGATCCCTAAACCTAAAGCTCTGGACCTGTTAAGTTTCCCAACAAGTATTACATTTATGGTCACTTCAACCCAAATGTTATCCTGCTAAATCAAAACCATGCGAATAGTAAGAAAACAATTTTTGGTATGAAGTCAACGAGCCTCCTGTACAGTATTAATATCAGCGTTTAGATTGTTGGGACTGTAGTTCTCAAAATCCAACGCTACATTTTCTGTCCTGGCAAAATAGAAAAAATTCACAAATCTGCAGGAAATGAGCTACAGTGGTGGAGGTCTCTACATTTCAAGAATTAAAACAGTAAAGCCATTTTGATCAATTTGTGAACTGTAAAAGTAATACTGATAATGAATAATCACACTGTTTTACGTCTTCAGCACTTCAGACATGTCCACACACACACACACACACACACACACATCCCTAGGAAAGAGCGGAATTAAAACGCCATTTCTGTCGCGATAAACGGTGCCAAAAATGGCAATACGAGAACGAAAATGCATCACTTTCTAGAAGTCTTTTGAAAAACCTCGAACGTGTCTCTCCTGCTGTTCACTGCACATATAAAACTTATCGAAAGCCGCTGCATTCGTTGAAGTAAAATTTGGTTTATAAACCTTATTTCTAGTTGCCAATGTCGTTGCCCTTGAGCATTCCATCTGGCAAACGATTAACCTGAATCATAAAAATGCAAAATAATTTCTTCTCTGCACAGGAAGGCTTGATGTAAGGATCGTCTGCAAGTGCAGAATTGACTCTAAAAGATAGGAGAATAATTACCGTCTTAATATTCAAACACCCGTTCAGTTGGGATCTCCATACATGGAGCATTGAAATTAAGCATATCCGTCAGTTCTGCATGGATGCTCCGGAATCGCTGGGTCGATTATTTTCATATTTGACATGGCAATTATGTGTTTTGGAAGATGATCTCATACCTTGGATGTCCCGGAAAAAATGAAGGGTAGAATTTTTCTCTCTTAATGATGGACTAAGATGCCATTTCGGGAACAACATGTATTTGTGTGCTTTCACACACTTGAAAAATCGATTTGATAAGCAAGTTCTCACCAAAAATATTCATGAGCTTTTTAATGCAACCTAACTGCAGGCGAACAGCACCAAGGGTTCAACTTGTAAAAATTCAGTAACTTAAGACACGATTTTTATCGTTTTTTAAAAGGGGGCGAGTAGGGAACAGGATGCTGGCAAATAGATTATTCACATTTGCGATTAAAAAGCTCATGAATTACGTTTCGAAATCCTAGCTTTCCAACGAAACATAATCTGCTCAGTTCCTCCTTCATTTCGACAATTTTTTTTCTTATACGTTACTTTGAACAAAAAAAGGTACGAATCCCATTTACAGAAAAGAATACAAGTAACTCAAAATTATCATCTTTCCAAGATCTGGAAGAAAAAAAAAGGGAGGGGGAGCTCACCGGGTACGAAAGTCCAAAATCTGCCTCAGGAGAGAACGTAAGCTGTAGAATGCTGTGCAAGAAATTCACTCTTCACCAAGAGACAATGTCCCATGGGCAAATGCAAGCCTCCATACTGAAATACGGTTCGGTTAACTAATCATCAACAAAAATCTTGCCATCTTTTAAGCCTCTTCTCAAGTTAAATGACTATTTTTTTACCCTGTTAATCGAAGTCTATTTATTTTACGACTTTTATTCTACTGTAGCTTCCTTGGCGAAGACTTCATCTTAGTTTCGGTTAACAAAATTAAGTTACTCTAGGAATTTATCTTGCTTGGCTGTTAAGGAATGAAAAACCATTTGCATTCTTATTCAAGACCGGCTCTGCTACAGTTCTTCAACTGATATTCCCAACTGCATGCTCGCAAAGTCGAGTGGTTTCCCTTGTCTTTATTGACATAAATGCTGCGTTTTCCGAAATTCACCAGAGTTTGGCTTGCAGTCTGTTATTTTTATTTGTTCTTCGAGATGAAGGTCTGCCTAGGAACACCCGTATTCCAAGATTCAATCTTGTATATTGCAGAAAGTTCATTTCCATTTCATCAGAAGTGGGCCAATTTCACTGAACATCTCTTTTTTTTTCACGGGTGTGTTAGCTTCCAACAAAAGTTGAAGTAGTTCAATTTTCTAAATTCATCGTCATCACCATCGCCTCCAATGCCGTGTGACGGCTAAGGGCCTCGGTGAAATTCAGCCACTTATGTCTATCTTGTACTTTATCTTCCGTAAATATCCACTCACCTCTAACCCTCGTTTCATAATTCTTGTACAAGTAGGTATAGGTCTTCCAACTCTTCTGGTGCCAACAGCCCACAGGGGAACAACAGACTATCACGTGCCATTCTCCCAAAGGTTGTGCCAAGGATATATGCCCAAGTCATCTCTATCCCTCTTCCATCATTACCTCATCTACATACGTAACTGACTAAACTACTTTAAAAACTTTACACAATACTTGCACACTGACTAAATATACACGAATTACTAACTATTCCTCAATAAACAATAAAAACCACCAAATTACGTTTCCATTTGATGTCCCAGCAGAATATTTTTCAAACAGGGTTACAGTTGATGGAGAATTAGGACGCCCATATAAAATAAGTATGGGAAAGACAACAGAAATCTTTCTATAATATGGCCGAATCAAAGCGATAATTTTTTCATCAATAAAACAATTAAATATATTCAAAGTTCTTTTCATATGATATAAAACAAGTTTTAGACACGTGGGAGTTGAAACAATAAAAGAAAAAAGCAAGATCAATATACAATATGGAATTACTTACGCACTTATTCCTCATCCATAATAAATGAGAATGCGTTCTCCCATAAGGTCTGAGCTATGAAAACTTGGATCTAAATTATGAAGGTGTTCAAATGAAAGTTAAGAATTAATATGATCAGCAAGCCCGTTTCATCTATCCTTCAAGCGAAACAAAGAGGTTGTTTCCATTCACACAAAACAAGTTGGATTTGTAATAATTTGGTGGAAAACGCATCATTTGTGTAATCTAAGAAATGAAGTGAGAGAGAGAGAGAGAAACAGGATATTTTGTGGGAATGCAGAATGTTGATAATGATATACGATTCTTGATATAGAGAAAGAACACACAAGAGTCACGCTAATCTGCGAACGGAAATGGAAATCTCACTGGAAGGCGGAAGACAGGAAGCTGAAATGTAATCCACTGAAAAGGTGGCGAGATTTTTAAATGGCAGTACAATGTAGTTGATAATATATTTACACGCTAGCTGACCAACCCGGCGCTGCACAGAAAAACACTGAATGACATTCGATGAACTCTCTCTCTTTCTCCCTCTCCCTCTTTCTCCTCCCTAACACCCACTCTTCTCTCTCTTCTTCTCTTCTCACTCTCTTCCGACACACCCATTCACTATTATAGAATTCAACAACCTGAGGCCGTGTATTCACGATCTAGTTTACCTGTCATTTCTTGTGTCAGTTTATCGAAACTGCCGTTAAAATTTACTTGTAGACAACAGTTAGTGGGCAGAGACAGTCCACCCACCAGAACGAATGAACTGATGGTATTACCTAAATATCTTCCAACCGACTGACAGGTAATTACACATGTGGCCAGGCTAGCACCAATTTCTTGACAGTTTGCTACTGTATTTCATCTGGGAAGCATCTCAGACGTTCTGATCAGAATATGAATAAATTATGTACAGGCACTCTTCATTTCACTGTTAGACCTTCCAATGCTATTTGTAGGCCATTGTAAGTCCATATCATACAATAAAAATCTAAAACAATATTTCCATGTGATACAAACAATATGGTTTAGCCCTAGGCCAATGGTGCCTTTTTATGATATGTTTACTATAATGAAAGTAAACTTCACTGTTCAATTCATAAAAAAACTGAACCAACCCCTCATTTCTAATTTAAACTCATTCATAATATTGTATGAGAATAGACATCTTTTTTTAATATGAAATATTTAGTCTATAATGTTAAGCCCTTTTATTTCTTTCCTATTATTAAGTGAATTACTGCAAGAGTTAGCCTTCCACCTGCTCACCATATTAAGGAAAATAGTGGCAAAACAATTTCCTATATGGCTAACTTCAACTCGTGATACATATTTTTTATATTGGTTATAGGGATGTTTTCAACATATCATAATAAATTACAACTCATTATCTTTACAATGACTCAAATTCCTTAATGTAAAATTGTTTATAAAGTTACACGTACAGCATCTATAAACTTGGTCAGTTCGTACGATAACGTAATCATGAATCAAACAAAATCTTTCCCCTCTTGGAGGAATGTTACACAATGGGTTATTTATTGTTTTGAATAAATACACATTGATAAAAGATAGAAATGAATATACATCATTCTAATATATAACATAAACAATAATTTTATTTTCCTAAATGATAGGAATACTATTCCTTACTGTGTATGATTACATCAGCAAAAGGTATGAATTGACGTGTTGTGTACACTGTGAACACTTTAAGTTACTTGAAGTGCAGTAGCTGCATTTCTTAATTTAATTCCTATTTGCATCTAATACAATTACCCTCCAAGTGCCTTTCGGAAAAGATTTCCAAATGTAATGCTCTACATTCCTGTAAAGTTTTAATCTAGAATTTACAGTAATTATCTTCCCAGTAATCAGTACCAGGCAACGTGAAGAAACTTATCTTCCGTATGCAGTGAAATGTTTTGCCAATTCACACGATAATATTAATTCCAACTGTCAACCTTGGAGTGTCCAAGGTGATATTTCAATTATCCCAGATCTCATTTAAACTGGCTTTATAACGAAATATGTCATTGTAACGTCGCTATAGCGAATTCCGAAGGAAAAACGAAGAAGAAACTAACGAATTAATGAGGAAATTTGCATTGTGCCATCGCAGACTGAGGGTTTGCAGTGGGAGGAGTTTAATGACATCACCAGAAAAATTGGAGCTTTCCATCCAAGCTATTCGTGACTCCCAGAACGATACTGAAGAAAAGGTGGACTAAAAATGGAAATTTCATTTGTTTTGCCTGTGTTTGTATGTAATTGTAAGGTCTGACTGGTGTGGTGTAAAGGTTACATTTTGAATTGCATTGCTCTATGACTGAATGAAAGTAATTCTAATACAATCAAACACATCTGTTTAAATTTTTGGATGTACTAAACTGATTATAAGGTTTGCAGGGGGAGGAGTTTAATGACATCATACATCTGACAGCACCTGTAAAAAAAGGTGGAGTGTCAGGTGAAAAATGATAATAAATACAGAAAACTGAAGGAAAAGGTGACGTAGAAACGAAAATTTAATTTGCTTTGTCTGTGTTTGTATGTCTGTAACGGGGTAAGGGTTTGATTTTGAGTTACAAACCCTTTTGGGTTGACATAGAGACCGTATGCACAATTTTGTCTGTGTCTGTCAAGTGGTTCGGACTTCCATAGTGGACGAACAAATATACAAACATTCACTTTTATATATACAGATACATATAATACATATATATGTACATATATATATATATATATATATATATATATATATATATATATATATATATATATATATATATATAGAAACATATAATTCATATATTCATATATATATATATATATATATATATATATATATAATATAATCATAAAATAATCAACACACAATCACGTGTGGAACAGAAATAAAATTCTGACCCACATCAGGCTCGAACCCAGGTCTTTGAGGTGAAAGGCAAGAGCAGTGCCCACTAGGCCATACAAGTCATAAAAGAAGTTGGAACCTGAACGCCACTGCAACCAAGGAGTTACCTGTTTGCATACCAGCGTGTTTTCCCAAACTTCCCGACTCAGCAATGACCCAGTTGAAAGCATTTCATTCGAATTATCCCTTCTAAGCGAATAAGATAGAAGTAATCAACTCACAATCACATGTGGAACAGAACTAAATTTCTGACTCACATCAGGATCGAACCCAGGTCTTTCAATTGAAAGGCAAAGCCTAGTGGGCAGCGCCCTTGCCTTTCAATTAAAAGACCTGGGTTCGATCCTGATATGAGTCAGAAATTTATTTCTGTTCCACACATGATTGTGTGTTGATCATTTCTATCTTATTCACTCAGAAGGGATAATTCGAATGAAATGCTGTCAACTGGGTCATTGCAGAGTCGGGAAGTTGGGGAAAACACGCTGGTATGCAAGCAGTTAGCTTGCCCAGGTAATTCCTTGTGTGCAGTGGCACTCAGGTTCCAACTTCTTTTATGACTTATATGACCTAGTGGGCAGCTCCCTCGCCTTTCAATTGAAAGACCTGGGTTCGATCCTGATGCGAGTCAGAAATTTATTTCTGTTCCACATGTGATTGTGTGTTGATTATTTCTATCTTATTCACTCAGAAGGGATAATTCGAATGAAATGCTGTCAACTGGGTTATTGCTGAGTTGGGAAGTTGGGAAAAACACACTGGTATGCAGGCAGTTAGCTTGCCAAGGTACAGCAATTCCCTGAGTGCAGTGGCGCTCAGGTTCCAACTTCTTCAATGACTTGTATGACCTAGTGGACAGCTCCCTTGCCTTTCAATGAAAGACCTGGGTTCGATCCTGATGCGAGTCAGAAATTTATTTCTGTCCCACATGTGATTGTGTGTTAATTATTTCTATCTTATTCACTCAGAAGAGACCATTCGAATGAAATGCTGTCAACTGGGTCATTGCGGTGTCGGAAAGTTGGGGAAAACACGCTGGTATGCAGGCAGTTAGATTGCCAAGGTGATTCCCTGAGTGCAGTGGCGATCAGGTTCCAATTTCTTTTATGACTTGTATGGCCTAGTGGGCAGCGCCCTTGCCTTTCAATTGAAAGACCTGGGTTCGATCCTGATGTGAGTCAGAAATTTATATGTATATATATATATGTATGTATATATATATATATATATATATATATATATATATATATATATATATATATATATATATATATATATATATATATATATATATATATATATATATATATCTGATTAAGAAGGAAATCTGAAAAACGGATCAGAACACTGATTAAAGTGCAGCCTTTGTTTGTGAAGGTAATTTAGGTGACTTCAGGGAAATTGGTAATCCTTGCTCGGACAAGTAGAAGCAAAGTGGTGCTAATGGTGGGAGCCTAGAAAAATACTTCTTTATGCGACAATGATAGGTATGTCTTACTAAGCTAAACCATTCTCCTAGTTAGATGAGCATGCAGTGATCGAAGGGATGAAGCACAGTCTGTCATGAGGAGAACTAATCCAGTACAGAACATCAAAATACTAAGTACAATCTGTGACGAAAAAGAAAAAAAAATGGGTGTGGCAGGAAGTGGGCCGTTTGATTTAATACAATTTACTGCATGGATAATTCGACCCTCACGAAAAAATTGTGGAAGTTTGTAAACAGTTGAAAATGTCTATCTATGGGATATAAGGACCATGAAAATGTATATAATTAGTTATAAATGGTCGCGAGGAAGTAACAAGCAATTAACAAGTACGCTATGTTTAATAAAAAGAATAACGCTGAAAGGCAATGACTAGCAAACAAAATATTGAAGTTTGAAAGTTAACGAAAAAGAGATTACCAATTATATTACTTTTACAACAGCAACTTTCATATCAATTTAAAGTTCTTATCGGGAGGAAAAATGTGGTGAGGGTGTAATTTGAGGAACTGGTGCAAATTTCAAGAATGATCAGTTATTTAACATAGTTTAAATAAATGAATTAAGAAAAGGGATGGAATAAAAGTCAAAACTGACCAACGAATAGTACCAAAGAATAGTGAAGTATGGAAGTAATACATGTTGAGGAGCAGAGATTTTAAGGAATTTTATATATATATATATATATATATATATATATATATATATATATATATATATATATATATATATATATATATATATATATATATATATATATATATACACACACACACTAGCTGACTATCCCGGCACTGCCCAGAAAAACTATCAATAACATTCCATAAACTATCTCTCTCTCTCTCTCTTTCTCCTCCCTAACACCCACTCTTCTCTCTCTTCTCCTCCTCTCGCTCTCTTTCTCACAATCTCCCAACACACCCATTCACTGTTATTGACTTCAACAACCAAAGGCCTTGTATTCACGATCAAGTTTACCTGTCATTTCTTCTGTCAGTTTATCGAAACTGCCATTAAAACTTACGTGTAGACAACATTTTGTGGGTGGAGCCAGTCCACCCACCAGAATGGATGAACTGATGGTATACCTACAGGTAAATATCTTCCAACCGACTAACAGGTAATTGCACATGTGGACAGGTTAGCGCCAATTTTGTGACAGTTTGCTACTGTATTTCATCTGGGAAGCATCTCAGATGCTCTGAACAGTTTATGAATAAATTATGTATTGGAGTTATTCGTTTCACTGTTAGACCTTTCAATGCTATTTGAAGGCCGTTATAAGTCCAAATAATACAATAAGAATCTAAAACAATATTTCCATGTGCTACGGACAATTTGGTGTAGCCCTAGGCCAATGGTGTCTTTTTATGACATGTGTTGCTATAATGAAAGTAAACTTCATTTCAATTCATAAAAAACTGAACCAACCCCTCAGTTCTAGTTTAAATTCATTCATTAATATTGTAAGAGAATAGACATCTTTTTTCAATAAGAATATTTAGTCCATAATGTTAAGCCTTTTTATTTCTTTCCTATTATTAAGTGAATTACTCCAAGTTTTAGCCTTCCACCTGCTCATCGTATTAAGAAAAATAGCGGCAAAACAATTTCTTATACGGCTAACCTCAACTCATGATACATATTTTTATATTGGTTTTAAGGACTTTTTAACATAACATAATAAATTACAACTCATTATCTTTACAATGACATCAAATTCCTTAATGTAGAATTGTTTATAAAGTTACACGTACGGCATCTATAAACTTGGTCAATTCGTACAATAACGTTATCATGAATCAAACAAAATCTATTCCCTTTGGAGGAATGTTAGGCAATAAGTTATTAAATTGTTCTGAATAAATACGCGTTGATAAAAGACAGAAATGAATATATATCATTTTAATATTTACCATAGACAATAATCTTATTTTCCTAAATGTTGGGAATATTATTCCTTACTGTGTATGATACATCAGTAAAAGGTATGAATTGACGTGTTGTGTTTGCTATGAGCACTTCGAGTTACTGGAGGTGCAGTAGTTGTCATTTCTCAATTTAATCCCTATCTGCATCTAAAACATTTACCCTCCAAGTGCTTTCGGAAAAGATTTCCAAATGTAATGCTCTACATTCCTGTCAAGTTTTAATCTAGAATTTTTAGTCATTATCTTCCAGGTAACCAGTACCAAGCAACGTGAAAAGAAACTTATCTTTCGTATGCAGTGAAGTGTTTGCCAATTTGCACGATAATTAATTCCAACTGTCAACCCTGGAGTGTTCAAAGTGATATTTCGATTATTCCAGGCTCATTTAAACTGGCCATATAACGAAATATGTCACCATAACGTCATGAAGCAGTCACTATAGCGAATTCCGAAGGTAAGAACAAAGGAGAAACTAACGAATTAATGAGGAAATTCACACTGTCGGGCTACCATAGTCAGAGGGTTTGCAGTGGGAGGAGTTTAATAACGTCATCGCAAAACTTGGAGCTTTCCATCCAAGCTACTAGTTTGTATGTTTTGTATGTAATTGTAAGGTCTGACTGGTGTGGTGTAGAAGTCATATTTTGAATTACGTTGCTCTATGACTGAATGAAAGTAATTCTAATGCAGTCCAACACATCTGTTTCATTTTTTGGATGTACTAAACTGACTATAGGGTTTGCAGTGGGAGGAATTTAATGAAATCACATGTCTGACAGTATTTGGAAAAAAAGGTGGAGCTTCAGGTGAAAAATGAGAATAAACCCAGAAAACTGAAGGAAAAGGTGACGTAAAAACGAAAATTCATTTGTTTTGTCTGTGTTTGTATATCTGTCATGGGGTAAGGGTTTGATTTTGAGTTATAAACCTTTCAATGGTGACATAGAGGCCCTGTGCAAAATTTTGCCTGGGTCTATCAAGCGGTTCGAACTTTATAGTGGACAAACAAATATACAAACATTTACTTTTATGTATACATATATATATATACATATGTATTTATACATATACATGTATAAGGGGGACAGGGGAAGTACAGAATATACCAACGTTTCACAACTAATCAGCAGCATTTTTAAGGCTGGGTACAGAGAACTTGGTAATCGGTAAGAGGAAACAATTACGATAAAACACTTAGAAGAAAACTACAAAAATATTACACTTGTAGAATACGGAAGAGGATGGAGACAACCTACTCATAAAGTAACTAAAAACAAACTACTGGCAACACGGATCACAATGAAAAGTAAATACACACACGGAGAATAAACTGGTTAACAAGACCATCAGGCAATAAACAGTTGCGTGGAAGATGTTTGAGAGTTTAACGTAGGCCTACTGTAATGAAATTCACCTTCGATAAAGTCTTCCCTAATATATATATATATATATATATATATATATATATATATATATATATATATATATATATATATATATATATATAACTCATGTCTGTGTATCTGTGTACTCCTGGGAAATGGAAAACTATAAGAGCGTTTGGTAAATATTTCACTGTGCTTCTGTTTCCTGAACAATAACTCAGGCACCTGGTGAGTGGTTGCTAGATCGAAGAGGGTCATCGGGCAACCTGCCTCATCCTAAAATGCTTGCCTTTAACCAAACGGTGAGTGCCTACTTGTGCCTCACAATTGAAGAGTAAAAACATACACGTACATAAATACATACACATACTTGTGCCTCACAATTGAAGAGTAAAAACATACACGTACATAAATACATACACATACATACATACATACATACATATATATATATATATATATATATATATATATATATATATATATATATATATATATACATACATATATATATATATATATATATATATATATATATATATATATATATATATATATATATATATATATATATATATATATATATATATATATATATATAAATATACACACATCACCATCACTTTCTTTTCTATAAAATCCGAGGACAGCAAATAATAGTGGTGACAAAATAATCGCTTGTAGTGCCCTAATATTTACTCCAAATTTACTTTAAAAAACTCATTAAATTCTGCTTCGTTCATGGATAGTTCTAATTACTTTCATATGCCACAACATGAATACCGCAGTGAAATAACCCCTTCTATAACACTGATCTGTGGACGCCCTTAAATGCCTTCTCGTAATAAACAAAAGTTGTACAATATTTCTGAAACAAATATTTAATTTCCGCCACTACTGACTTTTCTAAAAATCAGTTGTTCACCTTAAAGCATTTCATCAGTTTCTTTCTCAAGTTTATTAAGTTTGAGAATAAGAAGTATTTTAATCACGACCGACTTCAGTGCAATGCCTTTATCGTTACCACAGCCAAACAAATCAAGTTTTCTTTAGTAATTTTCGTATGAATCCCAGTTCCTAAGCATCAGGCTACTTCCCCAAACCTATTGTGCAAAAAAATTCCCTCTCTCTACACAAATACACACATATATAAATTTATAATACATAAATATGTGTGTGTATGTGTGTGCGTGCGTGAAGAAACATCAAAGAAAATATCTGCTTCCGATAACAAACAGAAGGTCTAGACGTGAAAACAGAGATGGGAGACATCTTAGGAAAGATGATCAGACAGACAGCTTACTGTCTAGGAAAGAGCCGGCCTGTGAAATATCGTGTGTGGGTCGCTCAGGAGTGTGCGTGCATGTATGTGACAATTGCGCGAGTGTGAGTCGACGAGACTTTATTTAGAAAACACTAAAACAGATGGAAACGCAGACTATTGCCCTCAACGTATAAAACCACGACCGTCAAATGCTGGATGTCATTTGGTGTTGCTAGGTCATGCGCTCTCTCTCTCTCTCTCTCTCTCTCTCTCTCTCTCTCTCTCTCTCTCTCTCTCTCTCTCTCCTTCAGCTTATTCATAAATGCTTGAGTGGAAATGTATGCCCCACTTCAAACAGGGAAAATAGAAATTCTTTTTTTACGATAGTCAGTTATATTCTATGAAAACATTATATAAATACATTATCCGGGTCATACACACACTATAAACTAATATAAATAAATAATATACATACATACATACATATATATATATATATATATATATATATATATATATATATATATGGAGAAAGAGCTCAAACACCGGAGTTAAGTACCAGCAGAATTACTCTGGGACATTTGTCGTGATTCCACAGCCATTTGAAGTCATCTCGACCATTTACCTTCCATGACACGCAGCCGGGAACACCCGCATCGACTCAAATGATTTGGGAGACCTTTCTTATTTTCCCTACAGAGCTTATTACAATCTCTAAATACATACATAAATTCCTATATTCGTCTGCGAATGCATACAAATACGTATGCATATATGAGCTGCCTCAGAATCTACAATGCATATTTCACAATGTTTACATGCATACAGGATTACATTTACCCGTATACATTTGGTCACGTCGCTCTTAAAGTACTAATCAGTGGTTCTTCTTAACACCCTCTTCCTATTTGCTGTTTATATGTTTATAGATAAGTTAATTAAATGACATAAACAACTGAAAAAGAATGCCATGCCCTATAAAACAAAAGGTATTATTTCTCTTGAGGTTACTATCTTCTCTAGAGGAATAACAATTTTCTTTTACTCGACTAATCTACATCGCAAAAGTTTCTCAGAATGTAATTTGTCTCGGATTGACTTGAATGGTTCCTCTCGATCACGAAAGTTTCTCTTAATTCTCATCGCAGTTGGTTTAATAGGACTCATATCCATCACTTTATGGTTTCTCTTAAAATCTTTCTCAGCCAGGCTCAAGTTGATTGACTTGAAAAGGGTTCCCCATAAAGTTCAGTTCATCTGAGCTCGACTTAATAGTGTTCCTTAAAATTTACCTCAGCTTATCTAAACTGACACACTTCCATTAAAAAGCTTTCAGAAAATTCTTCAAAGTGTAAAACTCGAGACAGCTCATTACACATCATTATAGTTCCTCTTAATATCTGTCTTGCCTTGACACAACTTAATTATCTCCATCCCAAAAGTTTCTCATAAAACTTCTAACACTGATTCGTCTCCAACACTGGATTTTCTCATAAAATTCTTCCCAGCCTAACTCAATACAACTCATCTTTATTACTTTACAATCTGTTTTATCCCGACACGAGCTGATTCCTCTCCATCACAAGTTCCTTACAAATCTCATGCAAGCTTAACAGAGTCCTACTCATTTTCATCACTAGTCTCTCTCTTAAAATCTATCTCGCTTACTCCAACTCACTCTTCTCTGTCAAAAAAATTTTCTTATACAATTCTTACAGGCTTGAGTCAATACAACTTATCTCTATTACTTAACATCATTTTAAAACCTGTCTCACTCCAACTTAGGTTGAATTATCTTTATTACAAAATTTTCTCATAAAATTTATCCCAGCTTAAACTAACAACCTTCCATTAGCGGTTCTCATTAACTTAACCCTTCCTTTAGGTTTTCTCAGAATCTGTCTCAGCTTGATTTAACTGGCTCATCTCCTTTACAAAGATTTTTCATAAATTTTATCGCCCCCTGACTCCATCACTTTGCAAATTCTTTTAAAGCCTTTCTCGGCCCGATCTCCGCTAACTCGTAACCCTCACAAAAGTTGATAGAAAATCAGTCCCAGCCTAACCACTGACAACTTTATCTCTTTCACTTTCAGATCCTCTTAAAATATGCCTCAACTTGACTGAACTGACTTACCTTCAGTATTAATGTTTCTCATAAACTTTACTCCTCAGAGATTCAATATGACTCATCTCTACCTTTTTATAGTAGCTCTTAAAATCGGTCTCACCCTGGCTCAAACTGACTTGTGACCTAATAGGACTTTGTTTTATTGCTAAGCTTCTCTTAAAATCCTCTTCACTTTGACTCAAATGACTCATCTTCTTCCCAGTAATCAAAAATTTTTCTCAAAATCTGTCACGGACGGAATTAACTAGTTCATCTCCATTACAAAAGATTCTCAGAAAATTCATCCCGGATAGCTTAATACCGGCCATTTTTAATTTCATCGCTTAAAAGTCCATTAAATCTCACTCGCCTGGACTCAGTTGATTAATCTCTGCCAAACGAAGTCCTAATAAAACTCATACAAGCTTGACTCGATACGAATCATTTCCACCATTTCTACTGTCTCTTGAAATACGTTTTAATGTGGGTCAGTTACTTGATCTCCAGCATTAATGTTTCTCATAAAATTGAATCGACCTTTATTCTGTTTCCAGGTATAACTTATTTCAACCACTACTAAAGCTTTTCTTGAAATCTATCTTGGCTTGACTGGATTGCTTCATTTCCACCACAAACGATTCTCCTACGATTCTTCCCAGAATGAAGCAGTACAACTTTGCTCTATCACTACAGTTTCTCTTAAAAATCTGTCTCGGATGGACTCAACAAAATCTTCTGCGTCTAAAACAGTTCTCGTAAAATTCATCCCGGACTGAAGCAGTACTACTCTTCTCCCTTATTTTACAGTTCTTTTCACAAATCTGTCTCAGCATGATTTAACTGGCTCATCTCCGTCGCAAAAATTCCTCGTAAATTTAACATGACTGATTGATTTATGGTTATGAAAACTGGCGTCGCAACATCCAAGTTATTGACGACGTAATGATATTACGTAGGAAACTAAAAAAGAATAGCTTAAAAGGAGTTTCATATTAGAAATATCCAAATATATATATACATATATATATATATATACACACAAATATATTAATAGGGGTTTCATAATGTGTACGTGTGTGTGTGTATATATATATATATATATATATATATATATATATATATATATATATATATATATATATATATATATATATATATATATATATATATATATATATATATATATATCATATACATTTATAGTCACATCTGTAAATACATATATACTGTACATACAAACACACATATGGCATACGTACATGATTGAATTTTGTTGAGGAGGTCCATCTCCATAACAAAGATACATAACTGCTCTACAGTATATTGCAGTCCTCTCCGAGAATCGTAGCAAGGATAAAATGTCCATCTCTGTCACGTCGCCAAGAGAGGAACCTATGTCTTACGTCCCGTAGACTGGGACATTCGACCAGCAAATGTCTCATAATCAAGGGGACAATACGGTCGTCGCAGAGTGGATGGTTTAAACCTGAAATCAAGAACCCATGAGTGAGTCTTGTATGTGCAATGCTTAGCCTGCACCATATCGTTTCCAGTCTCCTTGGCACATAGGGATATGATCAAGTAGATACTGATGACGTAATAGTGCGCATTTTTTGGTTTGTTTCAATATTTTCCCAAAGGGACTGCCAAAGGATTTTAATTTTCTGACTTACAAGAGGAAATACATCCCTATATGATAGTAGGGTAAATTTATCACCATCTTCACTAAATTGCTTTATGGTTTCTTTAGAAGACCTCCTCGGCCTGAGTCAAGTGGTTCATCTCCATAGAGACAGGTTTCTAAAACAAATTCCTTCCCGTTCAACTCATTATGACTCATCTCTATTACTTTGCAGTTTCTCTTAAAACCTGCCGATCACCGACTCATTCTGGCGCAAAACGATTTCAAAAGTTTATTAAAACATTTATTCCAGCTTGACGCTTTACGACTTATTTCCATTGCTATCTGCCTCGGCTTGACTCATCTGATTCATCCACACAAAAAAGGTTTCTCAAGAAACTTTTCCACTTTTGTCTCCATAACTCTTACTCCATCACTAAATATTTTCTCAGAACCTGACACATCTCTATTACAATAGTTTCCTATAAAATTAATTTCCAGCTTGATTTAATATGAATCACCCTCATTATTATTGTATATATACTGTATATATATATATATATATATATATATATATATATATATATATATATATATATATATATATATATATATATATATATTATATACATACATACATATATATATTATCTGGAATATCTCTATCTGAATCATACTGGCTGATTTCCATCTCTCAAAAATTCAAGAGTTCGGTTTCAAAATACTTACCTCCATTACAAGTGTCTCTTAAATTCTCTCGGTCGGATTGGCACCACCGACTTACTCCATCACATAATTTTTTCATACAATTCACCCCAGTTTGACTCAGTGCGACTCGTCTCCATCATATTAGAGTTTCTATGAAAACCTTTCTTCTTTTCCTGAATCTAGCTGACTCATTTCCAGACTTAAACTTTACCTTTAAATCTGGCACTTGTCTGAAAAAATTCTAATGACTTTCGTTACCTTTGTGAATTTGCGATTTATGACGAGTCATCAGAAAAACGTGAAGTATCGTTTGGCAAGAATAGAAAACAATTTGGCAATACTTTAAAACTAAAAAGGAAAAATTTAGAAAAATTGCTTAGGAACACTTAAAAAAGCAAACTACCGCACCTCACTTATTTACATGTGTATACACATCTTAGGAAGCAGAGAGAGAGAGAGAGAGAGAGAGAGAGAGAGAGAGAGAGAGAGAGAGAGAGAGAGAGAGAGAGAGAGAGAGAGAGAGAGAGAAATAAGAAACCACCTGAAATCCAAAGTAATCGCTTCCTCGGAATAAAGATTACATAATTCTTGACCACCCAGTATCATTCGACATAAAGCAGATCAACCTACATTTTACTTTAAAAAGTAAAAAGAGAAAAAAGAGATTGCAAGTGAGCCGAAAAAAAAACAAGAAGCGAAAAGGACCCATTTAAACAGCGGTAGCTGATTAGATCATGAAATAACTTCCTTACCCCGCTCTCACGCTAAAAAAAAAAAAAAAGGAGGAAAAAAGTTTAGTAGGACTCTCAAGTGGAAAATGAGGAGGAAACTAAAAGAGCAAGGAATGAGGGAAAAGCGCTTCAGTGGAAAACAAAAGCACCTGGAGGAAGAAAGGCCGGAAGGAAGGAAGGAGGAAGGGCGGAGGCGTTAAGGACATCCGACCTCGAAAAAGGGAGCAAATCGGATGACAAAACCACCGCAATTCACAAAGAATCAAAAGAATGAATGCAAAGCAAAAAATAACCCCCTCACACAAACTGAGACAATGTGAACGAATAAAAGAAGTAAAAAAGAGATGGGGAAAAAATCAGTACGGAAAAGAAGAACAAGAAAAAAACAACAACAAAGCGCCACTTCTCGATCCCCTCTCTTGCATTGTACGCGAGGCAATGAGGTAAACAAAGCGGCAAGTCATAAACAATCTGCTAGAGACCCGGTCGGTGATCCTATTCTCGAGCGCGTCTTTTGGTGCTGCCGAGTGTTTGGCCTGACGAGGGAGACAAAAGACGATCGGCGAAAAAGACACAATGAAGCGATACAAGGTCGAGGGGAGGCGAAAGAAATGCCAGGGTGGCCAGGGAAATCGGGAAGGTGCTGATTGAGCCTCATGGGGGGCGTTTGTGTTCAAAAGACTTCTAGTGATGGCTTTCTGAGGCTATTCATTTTTCTAATGGACTTTGATTAATATATGATGATGCAACGTTTATGTTACAACGATTTTGGTCATTCTGACGATAATTTCTGGCCACTTTATTTTTCTTTTGGGCACGTATTGCTTACACTTACCTGAAGACGTCAAGTGGAATAAACGAAAAAATATCAATATTATAAAAAATAATCAGTGGACAAATTTCTTTACCGAAAAAGCCATTCACTAGCCTAGCTAATTCCAGGCGATAGCATACCCTTAAATAATAAAAAAATAAAAATGCATGTAGTATATATATATATATATATATATATATATATATATATATATATATATATATATATATATATATATATATATATATATATGTATATATATGAACACGGTTAAAACATATTTCATAGGCGCTGTTCTTTAAAGGTCGACCATTAGGTTTTGAACCTTAAGATTATTTACAGGTGATAAGAGGATAAAAATGAACTTTTTTGAGTGACACCGACTTTGATAAAACTATGTTATTTCAAAATAAAGAGAAAAGCAAACAGAAGATTTACTGTAGATAAACAAAACAACAGCCACTCACAATGACCTTTGTGTTGTTTTTCCCTCGAGCCTTCACACTTCACTAATATATGCACACTAGTTACAAATGCCTGTTGCATTTATGTATATATCGTCCTTACATTTACCAAGAAGATACAAGACGGGAACATAAACCCGGGTATTTTTAATAGCTACCAGTAATCAGTAACTCACAAACAGAATTATCGGCTCTGATATTTACTTGATTTTCTTTTGACTACTTGAAGTCATCACATCTAGCTACCGTATTATACGAGAGTGGATGTAGTAGTGATTTCAAGACAAAGTTCAGCGACAGAGGGAAATATGGCTATGATGGTAGTTACGAAGTTCCTTAAGTAAACGAGAACGAGGAGAGTCTCATGAAATGTGGAACGGGGCTGACTGTACAAAAACTACATGGATTAGGCCTACACAGAAGACTATTCTTCCATATAGCTGCGACAGGGTAGGGAAAATAGTGAAGAAAAGAATCTGCATGATGGGATAGCAAATTAATGGATGTGATGGAGGTAAATGTGATTATTTTTAACTGAACCAAAAGTGACGCTAGATATGAACAGAAGAGGTGAAAATTTAATTAAGGCAAGTGAGTTCGATGAATAGGAAGTGAGGAGAAAATGGATGAAATATGAATTATGGATAAAGATACGAAGGTGGAAGGAATATTATGAGGAGTTTGTATAATTCCATGATGAGGTCACAGGGTCAGCAGAAAGTATTGTTGGAACACAAGGGCAAAGAAGGGAAAAAGGGGATATTATTTAAGGCGCATATGCGTCGCAGATGAGATCATGTGTAGATTTAAAGGAGGATGGATGGGGCAGTCCAAAAGAAACTGACATAAAAAATAAAACAAACAGAAAAAAGTGGAGAAGGTGGGCAATAGCTTTAGAGAGAATAAGCAGTTCTACAGGGAAGTAAACGCAGACCACATGAATCTTAAAATAAAAGGCGCAAATGAGAGACTGTCTAAAATGAATGCAGCACTGTCATGAGGTGTGAGTATTCCGAAGATATGTTGATTGTGGAAGATAGAAGAGAGGAAATGGTGAATAAACAAAAATGTAAGAAGTCACCAGGAGTTGATGGAACTACAACTAAGAATGCTGCGGTTCGGTGGTGATAGTGGAATGGAGCGGATACCAATATTTTGTAAGGAATATCTGGATGAGGGAAAAACTGATAGGAAATGGGTGATAGGAATAAGTGTTACATTGTATGAAGGGAGTAGAGGCGACTATGAGAATTACAGGGCATAACATTACTTGGTATATCAGGGAAGGTATATATGACCTCGACTGACAGAAGGACTGACAACATCCTCGATTTAGACGAGGAAAAGGGTGTGAGGATAAAGTGTTTGTTGAGAAACAATTATCTGAAAAGTCTGAAAGTAAAATTAAAAAACTATATGAATAACGACATAAAAACAACTTACGATAAAACTGATACTGAAGCAAAGCGGAGTGTTGAGGATGTTTGGGATACACCATAGGTTGTCGAGAGGAATTTTAAGTTATTTATAATGGAAACAAAGCTTGTGTTCGAAAAGGTTGGCAGGAGAGACTGACTTCGTGTAAAAGTTGGTCCAAAACATTGGCTGCTCAACAGCTTTATAGATGAAGTGATGCTATAAGTCAGAGAAATGATGGTTGTAGGTCAAAGTCAGGGAATAAAGAAATGGGTCAGGAATGGAGAGAAAAGTGGTTTATGTTTGAAGAAAAATAGATGAGAAAATTCAGAGCAAAAGGTGAGCAACGGAAAGGTTACGATGGTAAATGGAAACCAGGGAAATGAGCAATGAATGTTTATACGGGAGAATGAAATTCAGTTTTCTTATTCATTTTGATCCCAATCTTTCTATAAGACAGGCTTTGTGAATCATGTATTGTTTTACCAGTTAAAAGAACTTCATCCGCATATTCCAAGTCTGTCAAGTGGTTTCTATCATTATTACAATTTAAACAGTCTCTTCCATCTCTAACCTCTTTTTTCATTATAAAATCTATCTGTAGGGCAAGTAGCATGGGTGAAATATCACTCCCTTGAAACACCCCACTACTTACTGCAAATTCATTACATAAGAATCCATCAACATTAATTTGCATCTACTTCATTCATGGATAATTTCAATTAGCTTTACATATTAAACAGGAATATCACAATGAAACAATACCTTACATAATGGTCACACCGCTAAATGCCTTCTCGTAATAAAAAAAAAACCATCAGATGTTGATTTTTAAATTCCATACCCTGAAACACAATGTGTCTTAACAATTATTTGATCAGTGCAACTCCTACCTTTGTTCATGACCCATTTTCACA
>NC_089788.1:51194547-51272047 GCF_040412425.1 Macrobrachium rosenbergii
TGCTTCGCTTCCTTTCTCGGAGCGGTGATGATCCAAGCGCTTTTGGCTTAAGGCATGAATTGGCAGAACTGAAAAAAAGAATTGAATTTTAAGTTCTTGATTGTTCTGAAAAACTATATTTTCCTTTCAGAGTCAACTGACGACATTTCGAAAATAAAATTCTGTTTCTCATTCTCTATCTCCAATCTTTTATTTCTGTCTGGCTAATATATGTGTGATTGATACAAAGGCAAAAATACTTAAGAAATAAATTGCATCAGTGCACACTGAATAACCCTTATTCATTAATCATGGTAAGCAGTATCTACGGGATGCTGTTAAAAACAAGGTATAGTCTAACGTAATCATAGATTGGTCGCCTTGCAAGAACGCAGTCGAACCCATCCAGCATTCCACGGTAAATCCGGGGTCACTGCATTTGCATATTCATCAAGTGTGCAGAGAGCTTTTTGGTAATGCACGCAAACTTACGTGTGGGAAGAAGAAATTAGGTTACGCAAAACTGAATGAAATGAGAAGAAAAACTCACCTGGAAAACTGAAATATTACAAAACCAAATTAATAACTACCACAAACTTTTGAGCATTATTCAATACTTCATTAACATTTCACCTAACTAACAGCTACGAGAGATAAACATATTACACCCAAATCAGTTTACATAGTAATAAACTGCGTAAATGATCACGTAATCTAAATCTGCGACAGTTTTTAAATCAGATAACTGTACAGTAAAATCGAGTTACAAAGGTTCGAGAATGGAATACCACAAAATGGACACAAAACGCTTTAAGAAAACTAAGAAGAAATGGACAAAAAACGCCTCAAGAGCAATGGGAGAAATGGACACTAAACGCTTTAAGAAAAAAATTGACAAAAAACGCCTCAAGAGCACTGAGAAGAAGTGGACTCAAAATGCTTTAAGAAAACTAAGAAGAACTGGACAAAAAACGGCTCAAGAGCACTGGGAAGAAATGGACACAAAATGCTTTAAGAAACTGAGAAGAAATGAACAAAAAACGCCTCAAGAGCACTGGGAAGAAATGGACAAAATGTTTTAAGAAAACCAAGAAATGGACAAAAAACGCCTCAAGAGCACTAGGAAGAAATGGACAAAATGTTTTAAGAAAACTAAGAAATGAACAAAAAACGCCTCAAGAGCACTGGGAAGAAATGGACAAAATTTTTTAAGAAAATTAACTGGACAAAAAACGCCTCAAGAGCACTGGGAAGAAATGGACTCAAAATGCTTTAAGAAAACTGAGAAGAACTGGACAAAAAACGCCTCAAGAGCACTGGGAAGAAATGGACACAAAATGTTTTAAGAAAACTAAGAAGAACTGGACAAAAAACGCCTCAAGAGCACTGGGAAGAAATGGACACAAAATGTTTTAAGAAAACTAAGAACTGGACAAAAAACAGCACTCAAGAAATGCACAAAAATGGGAAAACTGAAATGGACAAAAAACAAAATGTTTTAAGAAAATGTAAGAACTGGACAAAAACAAAAACGCTCAAGAGCACTGAGGAAGAAATGGACAAAAAATGCTTTAAGAAAACTAAGAAGAAATGGACAAAAAACGCCTCAAGAACACTGGGAAGAAATGGACACGAAACGCTTTAAGAAAACTAGGAAGAACTGGACAAAAAACGCCTCAAGAGCACTGGGAAGAAATGGACACAAAATGTTTTAAGAAAACTAAGAACTGAAAAAACGCCTGGCACAAAAAATGGACAAAAATGCTTTAAGAAAACTGAGAAGAAATTAACAAAAACGCCTCAAGAACACTGGGAAGAAATGGACACAAAAACGTTTTAAGAAAACTAAGAAGAAATGAAAAAAACTGGACAAAAATGGACACAAAATGCTTTAAGAAAACTAAGAAGAAATGGACAAAAACGCACTGGGAAGAAATGGACACAAAACGTTTTAAGAAAACTAGGAAGAACTGGACAAAAAACGCCTCAAGAGCACTGGGAAGAAATGGACACAAAATGTTTTAAGAAAACTAAGAACTGGACAAAAAACGCCTCAAGAGCACTGGGAAGAAATGGACAAAAAATGCTTTAAGAAAACTGAGAAGAAATGAACAAAAAACGCCTCAAGAGCACTGGGAAGAAATGGACACAAAATGTTTTAAGAAAACTAAGAAGAAATGGACAAAAAACGCCTCAAGAGCACTGGGAAGAAATGGACACAAAATGCTTTAAAAAAACTAAGAAGAAATGGACAAAAAACGCCTCAAGAACACTGGGAAGAAATGGACACGAAACGCTTTAAGAAAACTAGGAAGAACTGGACAAAAAACGGCTCAAGAGCACTGGGAAGAAATGGACAAAAAATGCTTTAAGAAAACTGAGAAGAAATTAACTAAAAACGGCTCAAGAGCACTAGGAAGAAATTGGACACAAAATGTTTTAAGAAAACTAAGAAGAAATGGACAAAAAACGCCTCAAGAGCACTGGGAAGAAATGGACACGAAACGCTTTAGGAAAACTAGGAAGAACTGGACAAAAAACGGCTCAAGAGCACTGGGAAGAAATGGACAAAAAATGCTTTAAGAAAACAGAGAAGAAATGAATAAAAAAACGCCTCAAGAGCACTGGGAAGAAATGGACACAAAATGTTTTAAGAAAACTAAGAAGAACTGGACAAAAAACGCCTCAAGAGCACTGGGAAGAAATGGACAAAAAATGCTTTAAGAAAACTGAGAAGAAATGGACAAAAAACGCCTCAAGAGCACTGGGAAGAAATGGACACAAAGTGCTTTAAGAAAACTGGGAAGAAATGGACAAAAAACGCCTCAAGAGCACTGGGAAGAAATGGAGACGAAACGCTTTAAGAAAACTATGAAGAAATGAACAAAAGACGCCTCAAGAGAGCTAAAAAGAAATAGACAAGAAACGTTTTAAGAAAACTAAGAAGAAATGGACAAAAAACACCTCAAGAGAGCTAGGAAGAAATGAACACTAAACGCTTCAAGAAAATAAGAAGAAATGGACAAAAAACGCCTCAAGAGCAGAGGGAAGAAATGGACACGAAACGTCTTAAGAAAACTAATAGCACTCAAAATAAAGGGACACGAAACGCTTTAAGAAAACTAACAAGAAATGGACAGAAAACGCCTCAAGAGCAGAGGGAAGAAATGGACACGAAACGTTTTAAGAAAACCAATAACACTGGGAAGAAATGGACATGAAACGCTTTAAGAAAACCAATAGCACTCGAAAGAAATGGACACGAAACGCTTTAAGAAAACTAACAAGAAATGGACAGAAAACGCCTCAAGAGCACTGGGAAGAAATGGACACTAAACGCCTGAAGAAAACTAAGAAGAAATAGACAAAAAACATCTCAAGAGCACTCAGAAGAAATGGACACGAAACCCTTTAGGAAAAAAATTGACAAAAAACGCCTCAAGAGCACTGGGAAGAAAAGGACACGAAACACTTTAAGAAAACTAATAGCGCTGGTAAGAAATGGACACTAAACACTTGAAGAAAATTAAGAAGAGATGGACAAAAACGCCTCAAGAACGCTGGGAAGAAATAGACACGAAACACTTCAAGGAAAAATTGACAAAAAACGCCTCAAGAGCACTGGGAAGAAATGGACACAAAATGCTTTAAGAAAACTAAAAGAAATGGACAAAAACGCCTCAAGAGCACTCAAGAAATGGACAGAAAACACTGAAATGGAAAGAGAAAGAAATGGACACGACACTCTTTAAGGAAACTAAGAAGAAATGAACACGAAATGCTTTAAGAAAACTAAGAAGAAATGGCCAAAAAAGTCTCAAGAGCACGGAAGAAATGAACACGACACTCTAAGGAAACTAAGAAGAAATGAACACGAAATGCTTTAAGAAAACTAAGAAAAAATGGACAAAAAACGCGTCAAGAGCACTGGGAAGAAATGGACACAAAATGCTTTAAGAAAACTAAGTAGAAATGGGTAAAAAACGCCTCAATATTGCTGGGAAGAAGTGGATAAAAAACGCCTCAATATTGCTGGGAAGAAATGAAAACAAAACGCTTTAAGAAAACTAAGAAGAAATGGACAAAGACGTATCAAGGGCGGTGGGAAGAAATGGACAGAAGACGCTTTGAGAAAACTAAGAAGAAATGGACAAAATACGCCTCAAGAGCACTGGGAAGAAATGGAAACGAAAAGCTCTAAGAAAAATAAGAAGAAATAGACAAAAAACGCCTCAAGAGCACTGGAAAGAAATGGACACGAAACGCTTCAAGAAAACAAAAAAAAAAATAGAAGCAAATTGCATCAAGAGCATTCTGAAGAAATGGAAACGAACCACTTAAAGAGCATTCTAAAGAAATGGAAACAAAATGCTTCTAGAAAACTTCGAAGAAATGGACAGAAAGAGTTTCAAGAGCATTATGAAGAAATGGCAAAAAAATGCTTCCAGAGCACGAGGGCACGAGAAGAAATGGACACAAACGCTTCAAGAACACTAAGAAGAAATGGACACAAAATGAATCAAAATCATTGAGAAGAAATGGACGCAAAACTCTTCAAGGTGCTCTTGAAGAGTTTTTGTTCATTTCTTATCTGTGCTTTTGAAGCATTTTGTGTCCATACCTTCTCAATGTTCTTGAAGAGTTTTGCGTCCATTTCTTCTCAATGATTTTGATTCATTTTGTGTCCACTTCTTTGAGAAGAAATGGACACAAAACGCTTCAAAAGTACTGAGAAGAAATGAACAAATCTTCAAGAACACTGAAAAGAAATAGGCCTAAAATGCTTCAAAATCATTGAGAAGAAATGGTCACAAAACTCTTCAAGAGTATTAAGAAGATTTGGGAATGAAATGCTTCAAAAGCATTGACAAGAAATGAACAAAGACACTTCAAGAGCACTGAGCAGAAATGGGCACAAAATGATTCCAGAGTATTGATAATAAATTAATATAAAACGCCTAAAGGGGTACTAA
This sequence comes from Macrobrachium rosenbergii, assembly GCF_040412425.1. Taxonomy (NCBI): domain Eukaryota; kingdom Metazoa; phylum Arthropoda; class Malacostraca; order Decapoda; family Palaemonidae; genus Macrobrachium; species Macrobrachium rosenbergii. The sequence continues at coordinate 51,199,500 of NC_089788.1, forward strand.
GAAGAGATAAACAAAATCTTCAAGAGCACTGAACAAGATGGACACGGAACTCTTCAACAACTTTGAGAAGAAAGGGACACACCACTCTCCAAGAGCACTGAGAATAAAGAGCAATGAGAAGAAACGGACACAAAACTTTCCAGCAGTTATGAAAAGAAAGAGATACAAAATGTTTCAGGAGGTAATCGAGAGAGCGACCACAAAACGACTCAAGAGCATCAAGAATAAACGAACACATAATGCCTCAAGAGCAATTATAAGGATAATTCACAATACTATACAGCTGTCACGTGAACAAATGAACCGAAAATTCTTTATAACCAAAGACAAGAAATGAACTTAAAATAATTCACCTGCAAGAAAAAAAAGCATACAAAATGCTTCAAGAACAAACAAAAGCATTGGGAACGAAATGCTTCAACAGCAATAACAGCAAACGGACACAAGGTGCCTCAAAAGCAACGAGAACAAATGGATGCGAAATGTTATAAGAACAATGAGAACAAACGAACATGAAACTTCTCAACAACAATTTGAATAAATGGATACAAAGTCCTTCAACAAAAATGAGAACAAACTCAAAATATTTCAAGAATAATGAGAACTAACGACCACGAAATTTTTCAAGATCAATGAGAACAACGGACATAAAATGCTCCCAGGGTCAACAATGAGACCTAACGGACAAAACTTGCTTCAAGAGTAGTAAAAAAAAAAATAAATAAATAAAAAATGCGCCGAAGTTTCTTCGGCGCAATCGAGTTTTCTGTACAGCGCAAAATACTTTATGAAACTCTCAGCCACAGTCCATGAAACTCTCAGCCGCGGCCCATGAAACTCACCCACAGTCCGGTGGTGGCCTGTATCGCTGACACCTATAGCGGTGCTAGACGCACGATCAAGGCTAACTTTAACCTTAAATAAAATAAAAAATATTGAGGCTAGAGGGCTGCAATTTGGTAAGTTTGATAATTGGAGGGTGAATGATCAACATACCAATTTGCAGCCCTCTAGCCTCAGTGGTTTTTAAGGTCTGAGGGCGGACGGATAAACAAAAAGCCAACTCTATAGTTGTCTTTTACAGAAAACTAAAAACACATAAAGAGCAATGGAAAAAAATATACAAAATGCTTCAAGAGCAATAAGAACAAATGAGTAGAAAATGCTTCGAGAGCAATAAGAACAATTAAGCAGCACATGCTTCAAGAGCAGTTAAAACACCATGAAATGTTCCAAATAGCGATAAGAACAAATGAACATGAAACGTTATAAGACCAATGAGGACAACCATACACAAAACACTTCCTGAGCAATGAGGACTAGTAAACACGAAACATTTCAAGGGTAATGAGAACAAACGAACACGAAACGTTTGAGCTGCAATGAGGGCTATCAAACAGGGAACGTTTCAAGAGCAACAAGAAGAAACGAACAAAAAGTGTGACGAGCAATAAGAACAAAATCCGACAAAATGCTTTCACAACTGACGAAACCCATCGAAAGCAATCAGAAGGGCGTTTTATAAAACCCCCTCACGATCAACGAGAATCAATGATTGCATATGTTTACAGAGCACTGACCAAACACAACCAAAATCGCCTCTGGAACAATGATGAAAAACACCTTAAATCACACCACGAGCACTAAAAACAAAAACTTTCAGATTACAATCGTTCCGCAGTACGACTCGCACTCTATCTCTTAACTTTTTTCTTTACGGCTGAAATAAAATATCGTTACATTTTAAACTGAATCCCAAGCGACGAAGACAGCCGTAGTATACACTAAAACAAAGCACACTTTGAATCGAGCTGGTAAAAAAAAAAAAAAAAAAAAACCATGAATAATAAGGTAACCCCAAACATCGGCAAGAGATGCAATTCTGATGGGAAAAAAGCGCCTGGGTCACTTCTAAAAGGCTTTAACATACATTCAGCTTTTCTGAACCCTTTTCTCTCATTCTTTCTCTCTCCCAGAATTTTCACGAATTACGGCTTCGCTGGAAAAGAACCTTCGTTTTGACTAGGGTCTGATTTATATTCCCAGTTTAACGCTGCTCAATTTTTACTTAGTGGTTTGGTTACCTAATAATAAATAATAATAATAATAATAATAATAATAATAATAATAATAATAATAATTTGCGAGAACGAAATTCAATAAATACTCACGTGAGGCAAAAAAAAAAAAAAACGAAGTAATATATACGGTAAAACACCGGCGGCATTGCAAAAGGGGGAGAGAGAGAGAGAGAGAGAGAGAGAGAGAGAGAGAGAGAGAGAGAGAGAGAGAGGCATACAACAAGATTAACGGATTCAACAAATCTGGCCCAGACATGGCGTCATCAACTGTTTCACAAGTAATGAATCAGCACCCTGTCTGGCTTGCGAGGCAATAACGTGCTAGAATAACCAGAGTCAGAGGTATATACGAATTCATATCACAGCAAAGGCGTCATCAAGGAAAGCTGTTCGTGGAAAAATGTGCGATTAGTCTGTTTGTTTATTGCAAGATCTGTATATTAAGATCTTTGCTTTGAGGAGATCTTGCTGGCGTTGGCAACAGCAGCCGTTACTTCAGACTTTACGTCGTTAAAACGTGGTATGAGGATGTAATGTGTTTATTGCATAACTAAAAAGAAAAAAAAAGTAGTGTTTAATTTATATCAGATGCTCGCAACACAACGATAAAGGTTATCCACGTCCAAAAAATATGGTATAATGACACTGTATTTTGTATCAAGATACATTACCCTAATATGGTTCCACGAATAAAACAACTAAAAGGGAAATAATTCTGCAAGAAAACCTCGGCCAGACGATATACCGTAGGCTTTTGCAGTGATTAAAACGGCGATATCTAGACAAATGGATAACTGCGTCATCATCCAAACGCATGGGGATTCTTCTCTATGACTGCTAATATATAAATACAGTCTGCAAACAAAACTGCCATGATTAAACAAGTCTTAATTTTTGTATTTAACGACAATATCACCGCTATTACTACACCTAAAGTTATAATAATCTTACTACTGGTAACTGTAGTGCTAACAGGAAAACAGGAAATTGGAACTCTACTCCCGCGAACGCAACTTGTACAGGTTATGATAATATCTCTTTGATCCCCTCCAAGATTTTTTCAAGCAGAGGTCACGACTGACTCGGGAAACCCAATGTTCTTGACCAGTTTCAGGGGAAACTGTTATCATACGAGACTGAGGAAAGAAATCCATCACAGCCATATTTTTAACTTTTCTTCCTGACTGAAGCGGATCCACTGAGGTTGTTTTTATTCTCACAGCTTCCTCATGAAAAATGGTCAATTTAATTTCCTAGCAAATACTGGGAAAACGAACAAGTTTAGAAACATATTTGAGCATCCTGTTGAAGGAAAAACTATTTTAAACAATTACCTAATGTTAACTTCTCACAGCATTCGTACAGCTTTTGACCACAGAAAAACCACCGTAAGCAAGTGATTAACCCTAAGTACTGTACAAGCCTCATTTCTCAAAATGATTACAAAACTTTGTGAGCCGTTTAGTCGGAAACCGTTAAGTTACCGATTAGTATTTAGCTTTCACATCTCATATATTTTACTAAATGATCTGCAATACCTTCCGTCTTTGTTGCCCGGGCGCCCGCCACCCCAACACCATATGCGCCCCCCCCCCTCTCTCTCTCTCTCTCTCTCTCTCTCTGTGATAATATGAAAACCATAGCATGTCATCAATCAACAAACCACTTTGTAAACTCAAGATTTCCTTTCTTGGGGTGAGTTCTTGGTGGTGGTGATGGTGGGCGCGTGGAGTGTGGGAACTGAGCTAATCTGTTCCTATTAAGTTTTGATATTTTTTACGTAACGGCTCCACTAAGCATAATGGCATTTACGTATGCAATTACAAACCTATCGAGTCTATTCAACATAAATCCTGTCTAATTACACACAAATAACTATTAGTTAGCTAAGAAAGTTCATCTTGTCATAAAGCAAATATTTGCAGTCATTTTCATAAAACCGAATGGACTTCCATAAATGCGTCATCAGACACCGAAGAGGTCTCGGTTTGATTCCCGACGATCCAGAAAACTTGCGGTATGTGCCATTAAATCCCATTAGCCCAAGATTCTCTGCAAGCTCTCAAATTAATCTGATCAAAAAGAAGAATAACTTTATTCATCTGTTATCTGCATAATGAACCGACAGCATACTTTGAAGCAAGTTCCAAGATATCTTCGGTGGACCTGTTTTTTCCTTTAGATCATCCAAAAATAGTAACTTGGTTTAACGAAGTATCTGTGAAATGTTGAGCATGAATTTTACGGAAGTTGTCTTCGCAAAAGAATTTTCTACAGGAATAAAAAACCTATTGCAAGAGGATAAGGACTTTAAGAAAAAATATAAACTATTAAATAATCACCACATTTTCAAGCTATAACAATTAATGTTCAAATTTGCAACTTTTCAACAAGAATATTTGATCATTTTTTCAAAGAAATAGCTACAACGGCCCTGAAGAAATACAGAACTCCTATTTACGATACACACATGAAAAATATTCAGCCTTCTAGGATAAAACGTATATTAATATTTAAAAGTCAGTATATACGAGGAAATATTTGATATACTGATTCACAAAATACTGCACACCATTCGATGATAAATTAACCTTGAAATCCAAAATAAACGTAAGTTTTCATTTTCAATTTGTTCCCAACTGCATATAGAAGACTTTCATTCATTATCTCAAAATATTTGCGGTCTTAAACGGTTCTGTGCCACTTATACATAGCGGGTGTGTATGAACCGACAGGACACAAATGTTTAGCAGTACATTAACCAAAATCTGACTTAAAATTTACTGTCAGCTCATTTCAAAACAGCTGGATGTTATTTCTTTAACAGCTTGTTTCTTGGTCACATAAATTTCAATATGCCAATAACTAATACAAAACCTGTCCATCAGCAAATAAGCATTTGTATATTTTCAATAAATTATGATGGCCATTATGACCACAATAGAATTTAGGCTTATATTTTGAAATGGCGCCAAGGATATCCCTAGATATAATAACGCATAAGAACGCCAAGAGTCCTTAACGAATTCATTCCTCACTATAATTTCAAAAATTATATATTTTTTGGTCCCTTTTCGCAACATATCCAATTAGCAGATATGAAGATTTAAAAAAATCCACATACAGGCCCAAGAAGTCATGAACTGCATACAGGCTTAGGAAGTCAGGGACAGAAGGCACAAGAATCCTCTTACTACTACTACTACTAATAATAATAATAATAATAATAATAATAATAATAAAACGGTCCGTGTACCTGTTCGATCAAAATAGTTAAAAGGCGTTAAACGTACACCAGTATGCAAGAAATATATTGCATGGAAACCATTATTCCGAACGGTAAGGTGAAGACCAGAAGAATACTAATCATATCTAAAGTGCTTTACTATTTGTGTCCATTACTCCAGGTCGTAATTACGTAGATCTAAGGTGATTTCCCTGCTTTCGTTTTCCTTAATATTTATAATCTTCGATCATTCTGCAACTCACCGTGATTTGTGAAATCTTTGGAAATTTACAAGTTTCAGTTTTCCCAAACACTTGTAATCAGCGATATTTCAGCAAGCATTTTGATCACTGCCGATTTCATGACTAACAATTTGCTCTCCCACCTCTTTCTTTCTTGCCTGAGGCTCGGGATGCATACGGCAATTTGACTTCCCTTCCGCCGTACAAAAACAGGCTTCATAAAATATGAGTAAGCTATGAATCATCAGTTGCCTTCTTTGTTCCATAAACAAGGAAGGTTCTAGTTAATGGCGCCAGGTAATGAATACTGTCATAGGTATTTCTTTATATTTCGGCTGACAAAAAATAACCTGAAAAATTAAGTTATTCCCTTTCCAAGTTCTATACTTTAATCTACTTAATAGCACTAGTCAATAAAATCCAAAACATCTTTGCTACGGTAAAAGGCCCCATTTAAGATCCCGTTGGACAGTGTTAAAAAAAAATTCATATTCTGTAGTTTTCATAGAAGCCTTATGATTATTCTCGGCCCTTTATCATATAAAATGAGTCTAATACTGAAATTCATTTATTAAAGACAATCCCCCTTTCTCTCTCTCTCTCTCTCTCTCTCTCTCTCTCTCTCTCTCTCTCTCTCTCTCTCTCATGAATGACTCGATAACCATACGCACACACCAAACGGATAACTTGACCTAAACAAATTCTATATGATCTCATTTTACGTACCTATCTGTAAAAGTGTAGATGTCAACGTTTCTTATGAGCAACTTTTCTGGATTTCTGGTTCTAAATATTTAATTCCAAAATCATCTGTTTAACCCCTCTTCTACGGTGGCGATTATATTCTGTTTCGTGCATTTTTTTATATCATCACTTCATGTGAAAAGTGTTGTAACGCTTTTATAAAACTGAAATTTGTATGAGCTTTAACCGACTTTCTTAAATCTCAGCGTTAACCTAAGATTCTTTCCACTTTGACTTCACGTCCATTGTTATCAATAACTACCTATTTCAGTCCTCAGTGGTTCACCAACGGTTATGATAGAGAAGAGTTAAAATCATTACTCTCCTTTACGAAACACCTTAATTTATTTTTGTGCATATGAACAAAAAGTAAAAATCTCCTCATATAATAAAAAATGCCCATGGGTTATTTCAATCTTTTTAGAAAAATACAAAGAACACAATGATGTATATATATATATATATATATATATATATATATATATATATATATATATATATATATATATATATATATATATATATATATATATATATATATATATATATATATTATATATATTGAGAGAGAGAGAGAGAGAGAGAGAGAGAGAGAGAGAGAGAGAGAGAGAGAGAGAGAGAGAGAGAGAGAGAGAGAGAGAGAGAGAACGATAATTACATGCATAAATATCACCTTATCGCTACGGTCACTACACATTTAATTGGCCAGTAAACCTCTGAAATGCAGTTAATAAGCAGAAGTTATGTCGCAATCTTTCTTCATCTGTCTTTAACGGATATTGCTGCAAGCTTTATTCAAAGACATTCAAAATGGGCTGCAATTGCAACGAAAGCGCCATGAGCCAGTTTGTAAACTTTTAACTGACAAGGAAAACTCCTTTAATCAAAATTACGCTGTATTGGCTCCATTAGCATGTAACGACTGCTCGAGATTTCAGAGATGGACACAAGCTTCTTATCTACATCCTCCCCACAAAATAAAATAAACTTAATCACACCAGAAAAATTAAGGCACTAAATTAACGTGACCACTGAAAAGAAGGCCCAGGTTAAGACGGCCCTGCGGTACCATGTTTATGCTTAAACTACAAAAGGTAAAAAATATAGTACAATAAAATTTTAAACCTCACATATAAGCGACAAATATTCAAATGGTATTTGTTGATGGCTATGATGAAATGAAATGGAACATAAAATTTAGGCCAAAAACCAAGCGTTGGGACCTATGAGGTCATTCTGTACTTCAAACTAAGATTCACTCTAAATTGGACACATGAGATCGTAATCCATATATATATATATATATATATATATATATATATATATATATATATATATATATATATATATATATATATATATATATATATATATATATATATATATATATATATATATATATATATATATATAAATGTATATGTATATAAATATATACATATATGTATAACTTTTTAAGGAAGGACTGTGGGATTACAATCTCATGTGTCCAATTTAGAGTGACTCTTAGTTTGAAGTACAGAATGGCCTCATAGGTCCCAGCGCTTGGCTTTTGGCATAAATTTTATGTTCCATTTCATTTCATCATAGTTTGTGCCATCGACAAACATCATTTGAATATCTGTCGCCTATATATGAGGTTTAAAATTTTATTGTACTATACTTTTTACCTTTTGTAATTCAAGCATAAAAATGGTACCGCAGTACCGTCTTAACCTGGTCCTTCTTTTCAGTGGTCACGTGAATTTAGTGCCTTAATTTTTCTGGTGTGATTAAGTTTATTTTGTAGGGAGGATGTAGATAAGAAGCTGGTGTCCATCTCTGAAATCTCGAGCAGTCATTACATATAATGGAGCCAATAGAGCGTAATTTTGGCTAAAGGAGTTTTCCTTGTCAGTTAAAACTTTACAAACTGGCTCATGGTGCTTTCTTTTGAATATATAACAGCCCATTTTGAATATATATATATATATATATATATATATATATATATATATATATATATATATATATATATATATATATGTATGTATGTATGTATGTATGTATATATGTATATATATATATATATATATATATATATATATATATATATATATATATATATATATATATATATACACTTATATATCAGAAGTTTAAAACGTACAGGATGTTTCAAAATTAGAGGCCCCCCCCCCTCTACAGCATAAACTAAAATTGATATGGACAAAAACAAAAGTAATTCAGAACAGGTATTTATTTAAGTTTCTCTCTGAGAATTTAATATTTTGTGTGGCCTCCATCTGCCTGTACCACAGACCCCACCCCCTCCCCTCTACAGCATAAACTAAAACTGATATGGACAAAAACAAAAGTAATTCAGAACAAGTATTTATTTAAGTTTCTCTCTGAGTATTTAATATTTTGTGTGGCCTCCATCTGCCTGTACCACAGAGCCCTCCCCGCCTCTACAGCATAAACTAAAACTGATATGGACAAAAACAAAAGTAATTCAGAACAGGTATTTATTTAAGTTTCTCTCTATTTAATATTTTGTGTGGCCTCCATCTGCCTGTACCACAGCCTGCATTCTTGAGGGGTATGATTTCAGCAAATCGCAAAAAAGCTGAGACTCAAACTCCACTTCCCTGAGCACTTCGGTCACTTCTCTTCGCATGTCGTCAAGGCTTGGTATACCATCATAGTTCACTGTGCGCGCTTCAACACGATCCTCTAAGATACTACCAATGTTTTCACACACATTACGGTCAGGGGAGCTACCTGGAAATCCACTTGACGAGAAGAACTCGATACCACTGTTTCGAAGCAGCTCCTGTGTCTGAAGAGCCTTGAAACATGGTGCCTTATCATGCAAAAATGTCACTTCTTCAACAGATAACACATTTTCAGGATCTTTGAGGAAAGGAAATACTCGTACTCCACCAGTAAGCACAGCTTCTCTGAAGTATTCGCCATTCCATGACTGTCCTTTTTCTTTGATGATCCACATTAACCGTTTGGCTGTGAAACAGAAAAATTCCCAAAAATTCAGGAAATTTCACAGGTTGGCGACAGCGCACGTCATCGTTGATATCATCCAACTTTGCAACCCAAATGATGTCATTTTTATGGTTTGGCTTCCTGACTGTGTAAATAAAGAATTCATCTGATGCGGCAACATGGAGAAAGTCATCTTCATCACAATCTTTAAGAAATGAACCACAAAACCATGCACGGTCTTCTCTCTGTTGCTGAGTGATGTTGGGCTTGCTGATATCATGAAATGGCTTGATACCAAATTTTTTTCAACTCACGATAAACAGCACTATAACTTCTCTTCTTTCCCCTTTTTGTTTCTAGTTCAAGTGCCATTTACGTAAAGACTTTCTTGGTCTACCCACTGCCTCAGCTATGATGTCTTTTGACTCCTGAGAAAGGACTTCAGGCCTTCCAAGATTCTCACTCTTTTCGCGATGACAGTCATATGGATTTTTGTTCCAGTTTCTTATAACAAAAGATTCATCTCTTTTATTGTATTTAGCTATCCAGGAACGTGAAATGAAGGATGGGCCAGCATCCCTGGCCTCTCTGAAGGTTATAGCCCGGATTCGGTCAATCCTTCTGATTTCCTCCGAATCATCAGCCATGGCTGTATCTAACTCCGTCACTCAGTCTGAAAATACAAGAAATGTAAAATGAAAAATAGCTTAATAGAAATTTAAAATAATGTACTTGGAGATAGGCTATAGCAGAAAACTTCATAACTTTCCATTTGTTCTGTGGAGGGGGGGGGCTCTAATTTCGAAACACCCGGTAAGGTTCTACGTAAAGTCTAATGTTACAGAAACATAAAATCCCATCGGAGGGTCATGTGTTAACCTAGATCTTCTTCCCCATGTCCACTTGAAAATCACTCCTTAAGTTTTCTGACATGACTAAATTATGAAAATTATTTTAGTGGGGAGAATAAGATTAGAGAACCTTGGGTCCATCTTTGAAAATTTCGAGGTTATTATACATTGTAGGAGACAATAAAGCATAATTTTGATTCAAGGGCCTTTCCTTATCAGACATAACTTCACAAGTCTTAGAAACGAGGTCAAACTTAAGCATGAAATTATCGTACAGTTTCGGAAAAATATTTATATATTTCATATGACATTTTATCACTTAAACAGAATTTTAGCTTCTTGTACATCTTTGCGAAAGCGAAAGAGAGACGTTCTTGAGGGAAAGCTATATGATTATTACATTTCTTTATACTGTACGTGATACTTTTGCTAAGGAAATCGTTTATACAAGGTCGGTGCAAGCCCTCAAGGAAAAAAAAAAAATTCCATGCAATATAATCATCCGTGATTCGAAAAAATTTCGTGTATCTCTCTCTCTCTCTCTCTCTCTCTCTCCCCGTTAATAGTAAGAGTCCCTTACTGATGTTGGGTTGATTGAATGAAGGAAGAAATGAGTGCCTGGTGACCATCTTAGACAATTATTAAAGATAGGGGGAAGTTTGACTCTTAAGATGATATAAAAAAGGAAAACAAGTAATGGCACTATGATAGTTATCACAGGCAAAGAGCTGAAGAAGGTGTCTACATTTCAAACCGCAGTAATAGTTCTTAACAATTCAGAACAGACCTCATTTGCACATTCTTCAGTCATTCTACGAATGTAAACTGCATGTTTTCATAACTGAAAATATAGCATAAACATGAAACCCTGATTGATTACAATCGTGATTTTTTTACACTATAAAATGTTTCCAGTGGCTCTCTAAATGCAATGCACCATAAATAAAAAAAAATGGCCACTAATTTCAAAGGGGCTAACAAGAGACGTAGGCTAAATAATTATAAAAAATTAATGATGCAAGATGTTGATTTCCTAGATTTTAAGATTTTCTTGAAATTATATCAAATTTACCATATGCGTCAACTCTTTATATATAATCTCAACAAGAGGCACCGGCGATGTGACTGAATCTGTGACAAGTCAAATCCTGATGCAATGCATATTCTGTCTTCAATTTCCTGTATATTAAGGATGAAACGGAGCTTAAATGTGCAATCTTATTTCATTAGATTGGTTTATTTTTTACAACTGGTGTCACATGGCCTACGGTCATCGATCCTGAAAAAAATTTGTTCAGCATTTGCAAACGAATGATGGAAAAGTGACTTATGTTCTTATTTGTTGAAGTCTCAGGCTCAATTTATTTGTTAAGCAGAAGTTCCTTACTATTTGTGAGCGCTTTTAATTTCGTTGCCTTCTGCAAAGTATCTCTCTGCTCGAGTGATTCTGGAGTACTATTGTTTCTTTTTTCTTTTTTTTGCATGGTTCCTACTAAGTCTCTCTTTATTGGAGAGAATCTTACTGTATTTCTCCATTTGCTTTACTTTTGTTATGCCTGTCATACATGAATGTCTTCTACTAAGTTCGATATTAATGAAGAAGATTTTAACGAATCTTTTTCATCTGAATGGTTTCTTTTGAATTATTTCTAGGACTTGTTAATTCATAGTTTTCTTTTTAATTTCGACTCATTCTGATCTCTAATAAACTAGAATTATTTCTGATATTGTAACATGACCTCCACTAAATTTCAGTTATTTCCACCCAATGTCCACTTAGCCTATAAGAATTCTACCGAGATCCTCTCAACTCTGAATGAGTTATTTTCCCTTTGATCTGCTTATAAAATGAACGTTTTTTACCAAACTTTCTTGAATGTGAATGTTTTTTAAATCTCTGCTATGAAATTTTCCTTGAATCTGTATGATTTTTGTGAAGTTTTCATAAACCTGGGCGGTCTCGTCTCCCCTATTTATCGGAATGATTTATACCAAGTTTCCTTCAACCTGGGCGATCTCTACCAGTACTGGCGCTAGTTTAAACGATTTCTAGACGATCTCCGTTTAATCTCAATGATTCCTACCCAGTTCTCATCTTCTCTGAATGATTTCTATCGAGACTTTCTCGAATCTGCATGACTTCACTAAATTGTGCCAAAGTCTGAACAATTTCTACTCTGTCTATTTTCACCTGAATGGCTTTTTTCAAATCTCCCTTTCATTTGAATAACCTTAACTAAGATTCTTTGAAATGATTTTTTTATATTTTCCTTTAAATCTGGATGATTTAAAATCAATTTCAAGAATTTCTAATACTTTCTTATTTTTTACAGATTTCAAATGAATTTCCCTTTAAAGGCAAAAATTTATACTAAGAAACTTTTAGTTTGCATTACATGTACTGGTTCTCCATTTAATCTGAACCATTTTTCTTACGATATTTCCTTTTTATATACTAACCCAAGTCACTGACATCTTACACTAGAAAAAGTTATGCCAAATGTTCCTTCAAATGCTTAAATCTGTTACTTAGATTTAATATCAATTACTCTACTTACGCTAACCTTTGATGTCGACGATTTCTAATAGTCTCATTTTGATGAGACCCACTTCCCTCCATAATCCGGATGACCTTTTCTTACCTCCCTTTCATTTAAATTATTTTTCCTTAGTCTAATAATCTTGAGCGATCTAAACTAAGTCCCTCAGTAATTTTAGTGATTTCTGATAAAGTAAGCATTAAGCTACTTCTTTCAGTCAAGATACGGAGATCTTGCCCACTTGCGAATCTATTTTCTATAGAAGACCAAAATTTCAACTGATATTGTCCAGTAAATGAACATGATGTACATTTCTGTTAATCAAAGGGCAACTACTGAATATACGATATTAAATACCACATGCCTAATCTATGTGCCAACTTTTGTTTGATTATTTTTGTTGGCTCCTTTCTACCCTCCTGACAATATTATTAAGACGGTAAGACAGGTTGAGTAAATATCCCTCTACATCTAGTCTTTGTAAGGTAACTAAAAAGTATTAGACAAATACAAATAGCTCGCTGAAGCTAATCACAGGCGTCTAACTACCTTGTATATAGCTCATAGCTTACAGTCACTGACTGTTTTATCTGTAAGTGACTAATTAATATAATTTATATAGGAACCGAGCTCAGGCTCTCTTGTTGCTAAAGAAATGTTGGAAAGAAGTGAGTGTAAAAAATCAGGAAATAATACTCGATTTACTGAAACTTACAGAAATGCGTCTTTGAAAAGTAGAAGCCGTCAGTTCGCAATCCGTTGAAGCATCAATGATCAAGTAGCTTTCATGACTTCAATGTTGATAATTGATAAATGTAGGAAGCAGAGTCGCCAATGTCAGTGTTATTACTCCTCAGGTAAATTGCACATTTCGAACAGACACCCAATTCCTAGTGCACAAGGATTAAGAATAACACAAAAATACCATTAGAGCAAAAATTGCCAGTGAATAAAAAAAGAAGGGTGGGGGAGACGATTCTGCTGCAATTACAAAAGTGAATGAATGGATCGTCTTACTGATTTCACCATCTGATTTCAATGAAGAGAGGGAAGTGAGGCGAAAATTTAGTTCTTCAATTCCGAGTAATTTGTAAAAATGAAGTGATGTCCTTCCTTCGATTAGACATTACAGACGTCATATAAGATTTTAATTTATAACCATTTATCATTACCCATCAGAGAATGTAAGTTGTCCTTACCTCTCACTCTCCCTTTACGCAAACAAACACAACAAACAAACACAAAGACACACATATATATATGATATATATATATATCAATAAAATTCTCGAAAGAATTTCAGACAGATTCACTGTTTAGGAGCATGTATGCTCAAGTCTACATAAATAATCGATTTTCCATGCATTTTATACAACGCAAAAATAAAATGCACAACGTGGCCTAGCAATAAACACGTCAAACCGAGCGCTTTAGTTCCTTCATAGCAATACAGTCCTTTCTTTGTTTGGACGGCAGCCATTTTGTTCCTGTGTCATGCAGGCTACAATAGCATCCTGGTACCTTTTTTTCTTCTCCTTTCTTTTTTCTCAGTATCTCTTACTTGCCAGCATGATACATCATGGCAACCAAGGCCACTACTTTTATTGTCGTGCACAGACGATGAATGGGTAAGACGGAGTATGCTGTGATTCCTTTTCATTTCCGGAAGTTTCCTCTTTTGTATACGGGACTTACGATTAATAAAGTCATTCAAAGCACCCAATATGGATAACTTACCTCGATTGTCCGTTACATTCCCTTCAAATTACAGACGAGGAACTGGTATTACATAGCGATTCCTTTTAAGAAAGGCTTTCATTTTAATTATAAATCAGCATTATGGACGGTAAAATTTCCGAGCAGGAAATAATCTGGAGCATCCACGATATGAGTAACTTTCTCTGATGCCAATTACTTTGATTTCTTTGTAGAGACGAGGAACTTTTGCGCAGTAATAGACTTATTAAAGAGATAATAACTCAATGCATCCCTCATTTTCATTTCTATGTACTGGAGAGGAATTGGTATGAGAGATTTGGCGTTTCTTTCTCCACTTAGCCGCATTTATTTTGTTTTCATTAATTCACTCTTATGGATACTCGGTTTATGAACCAAAAAATGGTTCAACACATCCACAACATGTATAATTTACTTTTGAAGGGTATGGTACCAAAAAAAGCTATAGCTATTGAATAAAAAAAAATATTTGATGCAAAATAAGCTCACTTATCACTTAGGGAGACAATGAAGTTAGTACCTTTGCGATCCTGATGGCAGAACCACCATTGCATGTTGCTGTTACAATCATTATTATCTCTACTCCTATTAATATCACCAGTAACCTTACCGCTCTTACTGTTGAAAATAACTTTTAACTTCAACAAAGTGTTTGAATAAAAATTTATTGCATGATTTTGGAGGTTCAAGTCTGGTTATTGAAACTAAGTGTCGACACGACATATCATTCATCATTTCCTTTGATTCAGACTACACAAGAGCGTTACGCATACTTTGCCATCAGCCTCTCCTTTCATTAAAATA
The DNA here is from genome assembly GCF_040412425.1 of Macrobrachium rosenbergii. Taxonomy (NCBI): domain Eukaryota; kingdom Metazoa; phylum Arthropoda; class Malacostraca; order Decapoda; family Palaemonidae; genus Macrobrachium; species Macrobrachium rosenbergii. Next base: position 51,214,707 of record NC_089788.1, read on the forward strand.
AAAGACAATCATATGGCCTCATATAACAAGCTTGTCAGCAGTGGTTCCGCCATGGTCCATCATCGTTCGCTGTCATGTTCTGCATGAAGATAATTACTTGATATTCCTAAAAGGAAATTATTATTTAGACGGATCATTTTCTCCCTCTGGATAATTAACTAGATCTAATATAATCTTTGTAGGACCTTATCTCGTAGATACTCGGTGGGCAGAGTTAACATTGCATCAAAAAGATGATAATTTAGATTGAGGGTAGTGGTAGTTTCAGTACAATATAACTTCGTAAATATTCATCAACTGAATTAGGTACTCGGAAACCAAAGAGGCTGGACACATGATAATTGCAGCATTGCTGAACATGGCTTTTTGGCAGGTATCCTTACATGAAGCCTTTTCACAAAAAAAACATTATACGATCACAACCAACATTACTGGATCTCTAGAAAGTTTAATGGACCTTGTGGAACCGTACTGAATCGCAGGGAACTTTACTGAATTACAGTATGCCTTACCCAATCACAAGACCTTCCCAAATACCAAAGAACATAACTAAATTACAAGAAAGTTTACTACATCGCAGGGACATTATTTAATTACATGGGGCATTAAGGAGCTTTTGATGGATCACAAGAAAATATTTAATAAGACGAAATTTACGACATGATCGTGAACTTTCCTTGGCCATAAGGAACTTTCGTGAATCACATGGAATCTTATTCATTTGAATGTGGCTTAAATATACCAAAAGAACATTATTGTGTCACATGGCATTTTAATGGAATTAAAAAGAATTTCATTGGATCACAAATTACATCATATACTAAAATACCTGCTATAACACTGCTCTTCTTTTTCTAAAATTATTTAGACAAATGAGATGCATAAAACAGAAAAGGCTATGAATAATAAAAAGCACTTATTCATATGTACTGAATATACGTAAACTCGAGAGAGAGTTAATTTATCATGTGGAATACGTTAAAATACATCCTAGAAGTGAAATAAAATCGTCATTACACTACTGTATTCACCCTACATTTACTCCTACAAGAAATATTCAAGACATTTTTCAACGGACCCTTTAGAGCAAGATGACAATTTCTCAACATATGACCATTCAAATTTCACACGAAGATACAATAAATTTCGCATAAAGTTCCATGTAACTGCCTACGAAAATTCTGACACCAAAACCAACTTTTACATATGCACATACATACATACATACATACACACACACACATATATATATATATATATGTATATATAAATGTGTGTAATTTTTCTTTTTCGTTAATTTATCCTAGATTGAATTTTGCGTGGATTTTTATTAATTAATTAATTTATTATTATTATTATTATTATTATTATTATTATTATTATTATTATTATTATTATTATTATTATTATTATTATTATTATTATTATAACAGGCCAAAAGCCCATAAGAAAACAGGCACAAAGGTCTCTTAATATGGAATGGCTCCAAACAAAACAGAAAACATTGAGAACTTCAAGTTCAGACACCTAAACGAGAATGCAAATAAAATAAGTTTTGAAGGCAAAAGAAAGAGTTCACACTTACATTTTGTTATTTATTTGTTTATCAATTTATTTATTTATTTTCTAATTGCCTTCCCATAGAAACATTCTATTCGGCGGGTGTTGGCTGAAAGACATGCAGAATAAAAAGAACCCTAAAAGTCAAGTTTAAGATGCATTAGTAAAAAATAAGAAAAACTCGACTGTTATACGCATCTTTATCCTGAAATGATAATAATAACAAGTAATGTGTAACATTTCAAGCTCATGAGCCAACAATCTGAAGTGAATCAATAATCGTAAAGTCTTAAATCAAATTTATAGCATTATAAGTAATGCATTATTTCTTTCGAGATGACAAGGCATTTCAAAGATCTACAGTAAAGATATACAGTACAATGGATATGTTCAACGAAACTGTATGTCATTACCATCATTTTCAGAAAACTTACTTTGAGGTGTTTACATAAACTTACAGAATTACTTTCACAGTGTGTATGCATGCATGAATACGTAATAATACATACACAGTTCTTTTGCAAACATTCAACATGGCACAAAAGAAAAGAAAAACTCAACTTTTTCTCACTGTAACGAAAACAAAATGTGTTCCTAACGTATTCGGACCGATTACTTCTGTCGTGTACCTAATTGACTGGGCATCAGCCTGATGAATTTTCCAGAGAGAGAGAGAGAGAGAGAGAGAGAGAGAGAGAGAGAGAGAGAGAGAGAGAGATCAGGTATCACGTATCTCCCTGTGCCACCGACCGAAGGCAAGCTAAATTTCAAAGTTCACAGGAGGAAGACGTCACCTACTTCTCACCAGGAAGCAATTACCGGCAAGCATCGGAAAGCAATGGTAATGACAGCTTTTGGCCGGGGACGCCTCCACAATGGGTCTTACGCCTCTTCATTTCCAATGATGTATCTTTTACCAGTGGAGTTTGTTTTACAAACTAGCATTCTTTCTCGTCTCGTCTAGTCCCCTAAAGCTGATGGCTAGTCTTGAACTTTTGCCTGAGGAACAAAAGCTTCTGAGAACCATACGAATCATAACTATTATTATCACTCTATAAGAACAAATATTCATAAAAAGAAAGACTAAACTGTCACTGACTTGCAAAGAAAACTTCAGAGAATGTGATGTCCATGTGTATAAAGAGAAGAAAAATAAAACAAGAACAACATAACAAATTAATGAGGGGAATCTCGTCCTAAAAAACATAAACCAGGTTTAAACATGTTACCAAATCAAGGCAACAAAAAGAATCTTTCCTCTATTGCTTCAATAACGTGTTCATTATAGAGAGAGAAGACAATCCTACATAAATAAGGGACGTACAAAGTAGGTATCGTTGAATATCGACTGGGAGCTTCAAGTGACGACCGTTTGTCTCGTAAGTTCATATAAGGTCTAGAATCACATCTATTTTAACTGTTCAAACACCAAATATACCTTTAACTATCATCCTAAAACACTTTAATATTATTTCAAAGTCATCTGTAACTATGGGCCGAAGGGAAGCTGTGGGACACTTTTTAGTAATGACTACAGTGCACCACATGAGTTGCACTGACGGCAATACCTCCTATGGGGTCATGGGCCAGGAAATAGCTTGTCGCTTGTAGAATATTCCGAAAGTCATAACATGAGACTGGGAGCTTTTTAAGGAGAAAATAATACAAGTGTCTCCCTTTCAAAACATGACAGCAACTTATATGGCTGGATGTATACCAGCATGAAGGTGAAATATCTCTAAATATTAAGAATAACCAATAACCCAGTAAAAACGGGATACAGAAACCTACTCAGAACACAAGGAATTTATGAGTACAAAAATTATAAGACCAAACTTTAGGTGCTTGTAAAAGTGTCCTTATCCTCTATTAAATACTCTGGAATTAACCAGAACTTCTGATGAGAAAATTTGCTTTTACCTAATAATGTAATGCTGTCTCAGATAAAAGCGTCTTCCAGTGAAAGCGAAAACCTGCTTCACGCAAGATTCGGAGATTCCCTGTCTATTTCAGTTAAAAGCAGTATGACCAGCATTATATGTTTGTATCCAAAGAAACTAATTACCATATTCACGAGGCTCTCTTTGTAGTATTCATGACTATGACAACTTCTCTCTAGGTCAACATGAGTGGGTTCGAATTCTACTTAGAACATATTAGAATTTCTCTCCGTTTACCATAAGTTCAGAAAAAATGTTTATATAAGCACACTTTTCAAAAGTGTTCGAGGAAATCTAGAAGTTGGACTGACTTCGTGGTAGATGACTATATTATTATTGTTAATAATGCATTAATATATATTTTTCTACAAAACTCTCTCTCTATGTGTACATATATATAATACATATATGTATATGTGTATATATATTATATATATTTATATATATGCATATAAGTATATAATTATACTGTATGTATATACGTGTATATATATACATATATATATATATATGTGTGTGTGTGTGTACAGCTATGCTCAAATCTCATGCGACATGATTCTTTTTGTATCGTCCAAAATCTCAGACTTAACGTGACATTGCCAAGTAGTGTTTTTTATTTACTTCCAATGTCATACATGTCGACAAGTTTGCGAATTCACAGCTAGCACTACTATCCCTATGGTTATATAAGTATGATCCCTTTAGTGCACTGGTATAATTCGTAACCTGTGTGATTTGAACCAATTTTTTTTTTTTATTGCTTAGCTCAAAGCACGGTGTGATAAGGTTAGCGTTGCCGTTAATGACAGCGCGCTTAACACGCTCCTCGAGCTGGTCAACATAACTACCTCTGCAGCATTATAACAGCAGACCTAATAAGCTACAATCATAACAACATTTTCAAAATAGGAATATGGATTATTCGTTTTTTTTTTTTTGAATGTTGAAGTTTAAGGCTGTGCTCAAGCTGCCTGTATGTTTCAAAATGATTTATAGGCCCCCCAAAAAATAATCTAAGTCTTCTGAGATGTAGTCTGTTACTAAAGAATTTATTTCTAGAGATTACCTGTTCTTTGAAGAATAAATGATGATGATGATTTTAATTATATGGAGAAGATGCTATTAATCGAAATATTTATTAGTATTAATATCAAGGCCTATGGGAACACTTGTGTTTTAACTGGCTTCAAATATTATTTTCTTAAAAGTCTGTCTCCCCGCATTCGGTGTATAATTTATTCATTCATAAGGTAACTTGAAGTGCAAGAATGTGTACATAACTTCACATGCTTTCTGGCCAAAAATCGTTAATATAGAGGTGTGAATGCTAAGTGTAATGTATTCATACTAAGTAAAGAAATCCAACACACCAAGGCCTAGGAACAAAATTTTGGCTTTAACAAAAGAATAACTGCATAGTCGAATATTTGCTGGTAAGCCTTAATTTTTGAAGTGGTTAAGAAATATAATTTAAACCATTTTATCTTTATGACAATCCAAATATTCCTCCAACAAATATAAAATAAATGGTTTCAAGATCATTTCATCGTCGCTACTCATTGTAGACCTATGTCCCAAGTGGTTTATGTTGCGCCACCACTAATGGTTACGTCACACTCTCTCACCACCATGACATCAGTGGATGCATTCTACTTTTGTATTTACTTATTTACATTTTTTCACCGTTGAGGCGTAAAAACAATCAAATAGGACTATTTCAAATTTTATGGTTGCACTGGAAGCAATATTAATGTTATAACAATTTTTTTAGTTTTTTTTCTTTAACATCTGAACTGAGGTTTGAGAATGACTTTTTTTTTTTTTCAAATGCGTCGGCGATGAGTGAACGAAATTTTTGAACATGTTTCGTAACTGTTTTTGCGAAATTTGGCTACACGTGATATTTTCTTACAATTTTGAAATATATGACAGATTTCACTCTTATGAAACATATTACAGTCTTACTGTATGCAATAATCGTGTTTTCGCATTGAAATTATAGATAAATATGGAGCATGTTAGGTTGCCAGTTCGTGAATTTTGAACGAAATCCTATGCAATCATGTCGCATCACTTAGGAGCATAGCTGTACATATACATATACATGCATACGTATACACACACCCACATATATATATATATATATATATATATATATATATATATATATATATATATATATATATATATATATATATATATATATATATATATATATATATACAGTATAATCAAAACCAATTTTCGTGTAACGTATAGGAATATATAATTCAATCCTCCTTATATAACAACTAAAATAAATGTGGAAATAGACTTTACTGCAAAAATTTGCCATACAGCTACCAATGAATACGGAATGCAGTCCATTTATGACGTAATGCCATAAACGAAATTTACCTTCACTCAAAATAAAGTAATAGCTGCACGAGTTTCCAGCTTTACTTATTCATTTATTTATCTTTTTATTTTTTGCATTTGACTGAGTAACTTTGCAAATAACATGTTTATGCTCGTAGCAAACTTTTAGGGATTTCATATTCCCACTGCTAAAAAAAAAGAAAAGAAAAACCAGATCCATAGTTTAAAGACAATATGGTAAGAGATGCCGGTGTATGGTGATCACAGGTGAACAGGGTGGCATTCCCATTCACAAAAGTATCGCTTAAGTCACTCAAAAAAGTGATGGTTAATCTTTTTTGGGAAACTGTGTAAATCATTACGTTTGTGATGGTGAAGTTGCTCAACTAGAACTGCAATAACACAATCTTTCAATGAGGCACTGTGACTTTTCCACTTTGGATACTGAGTACAGTGTTGGCTCATTATTAAACTAAGAATATAGTGTGTATAATGGCCACTATGATTGTGTACGTTACTCCACTGGAGACAAACTGGGTATACACCATAAGCCATTCCACTGAAAATACGACACGATGTCCTGACAGATAAGGTTAGTAACGTCGCTGAGGCTAAACCGATGAAAAACCTTACCAAGAACAATGTCCAGAGTAACATATCAGTATGGACGAAGCACGGACACTTTTAGTGTGATTTCTCATACGTCATCGAACAGAAGATGCAACGATGCATACTTCAAAGCGACGTGGAATGGGATGCACTTCACTGGAGATGCAATACGAACCAATTTGTTATTATTACTAGGGATGCTGTGCTAAACTGCCCGCCCCTCGATTTTAATCTTGAGAAAATCACGATATTGCAGGTAAAAACAGCGCGAATTACCCGTGAACTGTAAACCTTGAACGATCTGCCATTGATTGGTCATCCATGCGCTATCGAACGGTGACTCTTTAATGACAGCTGTAATGTGACTTTAAAGCGTTATTCAATCTTGCCTTTTTTATTGCTGAGTTCTCAACGGCTTTTATCAATTTGTTCGCGGACTTATCATTTCAGCAAGTTAATGGCATTTTCGCCTTGTTCCATGTGAAACATAATAATAATAATAATAATAATAATAATAATAATAATAATAATAATAATAATAATAATAATAATAATAATAATAATAATAATAATGGGGCGTTTACATCAAAACGTTGATGAAACAAGACTGCATAAAAATTTTACACCCGTAATCGTTTCTATAGTATGAAAACAAAGTTTATAACATACTCTACGATATACCAGCCACCCAAATATAGTAAAACGAAAAATAATAGTATGAAAGCATTACTCATTCTTGTGAAATTCCTCACTGAAGTTTGCAGTGATCGTCAGAGATTAAATCGTTAGAATCGCAAATTGCAAGAGAAACGAGAAGTCAGATTCAGAGCAACAACTTTAAATGTAAAATTCGTATTCTCACACCGTAAATGCGACCCAAAATGAAGCCATGTAATTGCTCTGAATGCAGCTGATGCATGGCAGTATTACTTCTTTCATATCAGGTAGCAAATCATCTTCAACAACTTGTTAAGCAAACTTTATGTTTCAAAAAATCTTTTCCTGCTTTCAACGGTATATCAGTTCTGGGCCCACTAACATTTCCGAGCTACAGTTTCAACAAAACAACATACTAATCATCTGAAAAAGAAAAAAACCTGACCTAACGGTAAAGCTTTAAGCATAAATACCAAGAAATATATTTGCATTAAAATAAGAAGCGCATGAGAAACAAGTTAAACAGAAAAGACAAAAGAACTTGGGCATTTAAGAAAGGACCTCTAAACTCACAAAAACCAATGTCTATTGCACTGAAGAGAAGGTTGTTTCACAAAATGCAGGAAGGCCACTGTGCCATACAATGTGACCTAAAACTATTCTATAAACTACTAGTGAGCAGTAAGAATCAGCATCGTACTGCAATTTCATATGCTGAAGATTACTGGGTTCTTTTGATAAAAAAAAATAATACTTACATATTTTAAAAATCAGATTTTCTAGGTCGTCGTCTTCATTCTAAGCAAACCTCTATCTATTTCACTCTAACTGGTAACTGGTTATGTTCTACCCATCAGAAAGTTGAACTGCGGTTACTTTCAAAACTGTAAAAACTGAATTCCTATGAACTGTAATAAATCACTCTTCATTAAAGACTTAAATTAAGCGATAAAGATGTCTTGAGACCAACAATCAACACCAACAGAGATTAACACTGACTATAATTATGTGGTCTTACTTCGTGGTGGTCTGCCGGTCGTGAAACCAACTGACTGATTGAATATTAGAGTTTAATTAGACCACCCAGACAGAATTCTCATTCCTCACAGGGCTGGTTGAAGGGTAAGCACTCAAACGGAAAAAAGTACATTTTATTCAATTACCAACAGATTTTTTTTATTAATATTTGATGACCATGACCTTATCTAGGATCATGAAAAATGTTGCCGCTTAATCTAGCAATAATAACCTAGCTTAAAACAAAGGTACATGAGTGTTCGATCCACCCCTCATGACTTCCGCTGAGTCTAGATTACGTCTGAATTCATAGGATAAATAATCTGCACTTTACTACGAATCCATTTTCAAACATTCTCGTATTTCTTAGCTGGAAATGCTATGGAAATGATACTACGATTTGCAAATTTACAAGCTTTAAAATGTAGATATCTAAAATGTAAACGTAATAGTATGCGTCACGAATCAATTTGTAAAATAATCAGCTTTTCGCTTCTGGTCATCATTAACGTTACACTGTAGTATAACGGGTTCATGATTCTCAGAGCCCTGTGATTAGATTGTGTTAGAGCATGTGTGTGTTCGTACATACATTACATATAAACGAATTCATAACTGCATCTTAAATTCTGAAAAATAAATTTCTGAAAATAACTGCTAACATCCCCTAAATACAGCACCGATTTATTTCACCATCCAGCAGATTATAATGGGTGGTACTCAGGCGCTCATGGCATTCCTGCTACATATATCTACTGTACATACTTTTCAGTGTACTGTACTGTATATGCAATAAAACAAAAAATGCCAGTGTCAATGGTCACGTGATGACGGTCAATGAACAATCAGCGTGTGAAATGCCTTGAAAAATATTAACGTCAGCCTCACTCTGAAATGACAGATCTACTATAAATGAATCTGAGCCTTTATTTTCATGAGGGGAAATGAATTGCGTCTTTGACCTTCAGTATGCGAGATCAAATATCTGAGTCGCTTATATATCCATTTATGGCAATTCTTCGATGGCAGAATGCAAGGGATAGTTTTATTCATATCAAGTTATGATTTCAAAAAATAGCCATGTGGTTAGGAGGGAATTCAGTCTTTGGGACATCTTACGAGTCAATGCTGACTTGAGTGTAAGCTAGCCGCCCCGCGCACGCACACACACACATAATATATATATATATATATATATATATATATATATATATATATATATATATATATATATATATATATATATATATATATATATATTTTTGAGGCACAAGGTAAGTCAAAACATTACAGCTGTTCAATATCTAAGGATGAAGTGATGCCACAAGCCAAAAAGAAAATGAGACGTATGTGCAAAATTGCTGGATAAGAAAATTAGCAAAGAATGAAACTGTAAGCTAGCTGTTCCAAGTGCAAACACATTATATATATTATATATATATATATATATATATATATATATATATATATATATATATATATATATATATATATATATATATATATATACATACATATTTTTTCTTTCTTTTTTGAGACAAGCAGTAGGCAATGCCATTACAACTGTTCAATATCTATGGATGAAATGAAGCCAGAAGTAAAAAGAAAATGAGACGTGGGTGCAAAATTGTTGGATAAGAAAATGACAGAGAATGGAATGTGGGACGTACAATATTTGCAGAGATGCTGCATAAAATAGCGAATAGTTTGAAAGGTGTTGTCAAGAGGAGGAATTTAGAGCAAATGTGAGGTAAGTAACGTTGTAATGACAAACAAAACCATGAAATTGAAGCAATGAATATTAATACAGATGACAGAAGAATGGAAGTAGTTGATTCGCCTACGTATTTGGGAAAAAAGTATAACGGATGATGGTAGGATAAGAGAAGGACAACGAGCATGGTGTGTGCAAAATAACAGAATAAAAATTAGGAAGAGACCTTCCACTGTCCTGGGATCCTTGAGCCAACCCTCCTTTAAGAAACTGAATTGTTGATGTTCAATGCAAATATAAAAAACAATGGGAGGTGCTAGGATGAACTATTCTGTGTACTATAGGTGCACATAAGAACTGAAAAGGAGGGAAATAGCGAGATATTAGCATTCATAAAAGGATGGCAGTCGAAGTTTCGAGATGGTTGGGTAGTGTAGAAAGAGTGTTGGACGAAAGCTTGGTGAAAGCAGTTCATAAATTGGAAATGCTATGAGGGAGAAAAGGAAGACCGAGTATGAAAGTGCTGGGAAGTTGGAATGAAAAAGGTACTAGAAAGGAGAGAGAGCAAGATCATAAAAGAGATGAACGGTGCAGTATGTGTCCGGGGCTTTATTGCAATCCTAAAACGACTTCTGTGTCAAGGTATAAAACAGCTGATTTTTTTGTGCAAACTCTGCATATAATGATAACTTATGATTCAACAGTAAAGTATGAAATGTGGCAGTGACTGTTGAATTGCTTTTGCTATCAAGTCACCTTGTGAGATATATGTACATATACATACATACACACATACATATACATATATATACTGTATATGTATACATATGTGTATATATATATATATATATATATATATATATATATATATATATATATATATATATATATATATATATATATATATATATATTTATATATATATATATATATATATGACTGTTGAATATATATATATATATAGTATATATATATATGCATGTTTCTGTATATATATGGCAGTGACTGTTGAATTGTATTTATATATATCATTATATATTATATATATATATATATTTTATAAATATATATCTCAAGGTGACTCGATAGCAAAAGCAATTCAACAGTCACTGCCACATTTCATACTTTACTGTTGAATAAGAAATTATTATTATAGGCAGAAAGTTTGCACAAACAAATCAGCTATTTTATATCTTGACAAAGAAGGCTTATTAGGATTGCAATAAAGCCTCGGACACATACTGCACCGTTCATATCTCTCTCTCTCTCTCTCTCTCTCTCTCTCTCTCTCTCTCTCTCTCTCTCTCTCTCTATATATATATATATATATATATATATATATATATATATATATATATATATATATATATATATATATATATATATATTTATATATATATATATATATATATATATATATATATAATTTTTCTAAACCAAAGACCACGGTTCGAATCATGTCCAGTGCAGAAGCACTTACCATTTATCCTTTATAATTCCCTTTGGATGTGTTACTCCCAAGCAAGAGTTGATTCAAGTGTGTGGGTGTGTGTGTGTTGTAAAAAAAAAAAAAAAAAAAAGTAAAAGCAGGTACGAGGGAGAAGGAAATGTCCGTATATATCATGCAAAAGGGGGAATAGAGAGGCATTATATTTTGGGTGGAATCTCCACCCCTTCACGAACAATAACGGTTTTGTAATTACCCAAGAGAACTATTTATATAACGAGTTCTTAAATGACAGGCAGTTAAGGTATTTAAGGGTTCGTTTGGTTCCGACTAGGCCCAGAGGAAAAGGAGTGGTTTTTTCCTTACAATAGGGTCCAAAAAAAGATGCAGTCAATTTTATCTGGTTCCATTGCTCCTCGTGACAGATTCATGTTGTTTGTCTGCTGAATTCAACCGCTACGATTATCTGACCTTTGAAACGACACATATTCCTTTAAACAATTTGCTATGCATCCCAGTACATAATATGGCTCCTCATACTTACATGATTAAAATAAAGCTAAATTTTGTGACTATCTTTGCGAAGTTTGGAGTTTGATTTTTCTCCTGGAGAGGCTTTTTCCAGTGAAAACTACATACGATTATCGCATTCCTTACACAGTATCAAGTATACGTCAATCTCTTCGGGCGTTTCCCTTTCCCCTTACATTTTGGTGACGGAAGATCCTGAAGTATTTGGGTAACTGACAGCAAAAGGAGTGTTTCTCCCAACATTTCACTAATCTTCTCCATATAATGCAGGTATGAGGTTTCCATTTTATTGTCGTATGCTTCCTTTGCCTCTCATTAGACTGTACGAAGGAAAATCTGATTTGCAAACCAGCTTTTTCAGAGACGTGGTCGGGGTGTTTTGGGAGAAGCCGGTTACTCACGAATGATTTTAATGTCAGGCTTAGTAGGGTTTATTATTATTCACAAATATTCCATGTATAAATTTTCTAGAACTGGTCTGAGTGGGCTGTCCATGTTACGGTCGAATTTTTTATAATAACCTCAGTATATGAAAAAATATCGGAAACGCGTATTTCCATTAATCTCAACTTTTTTCAGACCAACTGGTGCCTCTTGTTAAAAATAATAATACTGCTTTTATGGGTATCCTGATAAATTACGAATCCACACCTGGACTAGGTAGTTTTACACAGCATTCTTAAATTTTATGCGAAAAAAATTTTCTGAATGTTTTTATGAGAACATAAGGATACACATTAAAATCAATCGTGAGCATCTGTCTTACCCTAAAATACCCACATCCACGTAGTTGAAACGGTGGTTTATAAAGCAAATAAGATTCTCTTTCGTTCACTAATGATAAGCCAACAGAAACAAGAAACAATAAAACAAATATCCCATACGTGAAGACATCTGGAAAATTAGCGAAACCTTGAGACAGACAGTCCTTTTGCTTTCAGCTTTCCAAATGCAGTAAGATCTTCGGTCACCAAAGTTTAAAGTAAAAGGTAAACGCCCAAAGATATTGGCGTATACAATATCGTGTAAGGAATGGGATAAATCTTACGTGGGTTTCACTGGAAAAGCCATTCCCAACATATTAAGCGAACACCAACTATAACTCAGGCACATCAAAACTCTGCCAATTTTATTCGTATAAGTAGGACGATCCACAGTATAAACTGGGATGCATCGTAAATTGTCTGCAGCAGTACGTGTCGTTTCAAAGGTCATACTCTCGAAGAGGCTTTAATTAAGCAATCAGACGACAAGAATCTGTCACAAGGGTCATGGAAACCAGATAAGATTGACTATATATTTTGGGATCGCATTTTAAAGAAGAGAACTCACTTTCTCTGGGCCCAGTCGGAATCAAACGAACTCTTAAATACTTTAACTTCCTGTCGTTTAGGAACCCGTTGTATAAATAGTTCTCCTGTGTAATTACTAAACCATTATTATTCGTAAAGGGTTGGAAATATCACCTGAAATACAACGCTCTTTAGTTCGCTTTTTTTGAAGTGTTTATTTAAGCAATTACCTGTCTCTCTCTCTCTCTCTCTCTCTCTCTCTCTCTCTCTCTCTCTATATATATATATATATATATATATATATATATATATATATATATATATATATATATATATATATATATATATATATATATATATATATATATATATATATATATATATACACACTATATATATACATATATTTATATATATGTATACATATCAACATACTATTGTGAAGTTATCTATTTAATACAATTATAAAATCCTTAAGCAAAATGTATACATGTATGTATGTATTCAGTAGGTATTTATAAATATTTTTTATACAAAACTGAAACGAACTCCCACATGTGCCTTAAGGTGAAGACGTTTCTTTAACAGATGCGGAGCTTACCTTTCCGATATGCTACAATACAGTTATACACACGCGCGCGCCTTATCTATCAATTCCACACACACACACACACACACATATATATATATATATATATATATATATATATATATATATATATATATATATATATATATATATATATATATATATATATATATATATATATATATATATATGTGTGTATTTTGAAAATACACACATTTATAAACAACCTATACGTACATCCATGCATTTCGCTTATGTACAGTATGTACACGTATTAGAGAGATAACTGGACAACAGGGTGTTGATAAATTTTTTATTTTTCTAATCACTTGGCTGCATTAAATATCATTTGCACAACACATAAAGACATTAAAAAATCTAGAATTATAACCGAAACTTCTACTGACCAAGAATACATGATGAAATGAATGGCTTCCTATTCGTAGGCTGAGGATCACCTCATCGAGGCTCTCTTATTTTATTTATTTATAGAAGGGCTAACCTCTTGACAAAATGTTTTAAAATCCACATTTCTCTTTCATAAACGCTAGTTGCGACTCATTACAATCGACTGACACCAGCCACAAAACTCTTACCATTTCACTCACAATACCTACAGTGTTAGCCTTCCTACGATGAAAAAACTTTTTTTAATAACAATACAACATAAATTGGTCGTCTATATCTTTTACTACTATACATTTACCTTCAAAACGAGCTCACAATTGCTTATGACTACAGACCAGACCGACTCGAAAACGTTACACACTGTTTAAAAGTATTCATCGATATTCCATTATACGGATATGGGTATGAGTATGGTACGGATATCGGAACTAGCAATTGCGAGCAATAGCGAGCATCTGCTAGTCTCTCAACATAAATGTTATCACACTCTCTTTATCTCAGTATGAGTGAAGGAAATCCACAATTATGTGTGTGCATATTCTCTCTGATAAGGAAGATTTCGCCAACTTGATCTGTTGGCCTCTTCAGCCTTTCAGAGTCAATTCAGCAGAGAAGTAAGAATTGCAAAAGAAATTCCCCGTCAAGAAAATAAGGAATTAGTATTAGCTATAACAATACAACTTTAATCTTTGTCGTATTTCTATGGAATTCCAAAAATGCAAAAATCTCGTTGTCTTCATGGACCTGTTGTTACGACTAGTCCAATTTAGCCGAGTGGTTAGCCCGAGAGCTTAGCGTATAATTTGGTGTTTTCTTCTTCGCATTTATTCCCTTCTCAAGAATTTGCAGGTAGAACTAAGAACTTAGGTAGTTGTCCGGGAGAATGATCATTGTCGATGTAACTGGCCTTTTTACCAATGTAAGGAAGCAAATGAAAATATTTTTTTTCTCCTGTTCCTAAAGAACCTTTCTTAAGGCTTATCAAGCTTGCCCACGAAAGTTTTTACAGTTGATGGCGGGATTTTTTTAATAAAACTATTAGACCTTTAGTTTGGTTTATATATGCAACTGTTTTTATTACCTATATGACAGGCGAAGACAATTTTAACAGTTTTTTATAAATTATGTTAACAGTCTAGCTCCCTCAATAAAATTCACCACATAATAAGAAAATACTAAAATTCCTCATTTTCTTGATGTAGTAGAATTATACCACAACCAAGACAACCTTTCGTGGTTTCCTGTCATTCTTATTTGAAATACACCGCAAGTCGATTAAATCAGAAATTTACATTCATTGTTTTTCCTATTATAGTTCCAATGTAATAGAGAATCTAGCTACTTGGGCCTTAAAATTTTTTACCCTTCTTACGTTGATAAGAATTTGAACACATTACATCAATTTCCCTTGAAAAGGGTTATCCGAAGCATTTTATCACCAAAGGATTTCTAGGGAAAAAACTAATTATCATAATCCTTAAAAAAAAAAAAAAAGAAGATAAATTCGATTTTAATAGCGCACAAGCCCTGCCGTATCTCCTGCGAAGAAATTTATGGAGTATAATGTCTTACCATCCAGAAACTACAAAATAGCCTCTAATTATTAGAATTCTATGGGAAGTCATGTCATGTCTTAATTATAAGGATACATGAGTTCATTCCATTCCTTTAAAAGATTGCGATAGAAAATATTAGAAAACAAAGAACATAAAAATTACTGCAGAACAGAACAGGATACCAAAAAAGTGAGGTAGCAACACATAGCACAGATTTAAGATTGGTTGAATACTAATATACTTTCCAGAAGTGGTGTTGTAGTCTAACATAGGGTTGTAGGGATACCCTTATAAATCTTATGAATACTTTCTACAACAACGAGTCTTTTACTCTCACCTGTATGACAGTTTACAGAGCCGCTTAAATTAATTTTAATTCTTTTTTTTTTTTACTGCTCATTCTGTTTTTGCTGCCTCTCTTCTGCCAGCACAGAGATTAGAGACCACAGAACTGCTTCCAGAACTACCGAACAGCCGAGATCAAGACAAACAACCAATATGCCAACCTCCACTACACACCACGATCTCTGAGAACTGTCAACGGTTACCAGCGATTCACCAGTTACTCAAAAGAATAACAAGATCAATTCTGATGTTTATATAGGCTGCAGAGGCCAACTGACCAAGCTGGCGAAAATTTCCTTATCAGAGAGAACATTACATGCATATCACTGAATTTTCTTCACCCAAATCATTTACAACTATCAAGAATTCCCCAAAAATTATTAAAAACCTTTAAAAATCAGCTATTTTAAACAACCTCAAAAATCTTGCATAGGTTATGTCATTTAAAACCTATAATATCATGAAATTACTTCTGGCAATAATTATCCCAAAATAATTCGCAGAAATGCCTATACATCATTTATTTTACGTCACAAAAATGTACATGATTTTATGTCATAAGAGTTTATGAAAACAGTTCAATATCATTGAAAGACGGCGATCACTAATTTCTAAACGGAAAACGTGTTGACATCTAAGAGTCAATACGTAGTTTATAAAACCCAGCGACTGCGTGTAAAACCACGAGCTTTTCCACAAAAATCGAAACCTTGTGACTTCACAGTCAGCTCGAAGCCAGAAAGTTTTATCGGGAGTAGTGATTAAAAAAAAATATTGTACCGAGCATCATCATGTCATTCGAGCAGTGGAATCATACATAATTTTAAACTTCATCATTCTGTTGAAGGCTCATTATAAGACTTTTGGGAAAATGTGTATCATTATTATTAGAAAGGTTTGTAAAGTGCCCCAGAATTATTTAATTTCTGAGCATGTACAGCGGAATATTTACTTATTTACAGAATTCATCTCCATTTTATCAAATAGAATGAGATACTTAAAAACAAGAAAACTTATCTTCACGATATATTCATTATCATTTTGGTAAAGAATTTCCTCTATGGTCACTACAAACACCGTCCACTGTACTTAGGCGTTGTGATTGAAGCCTGATTTAAGACATTTATACCAAAGCCCTAGTATTAGTCCATGGCGGGCATTCAACAAAGCACTTTGGTGGATTTCCGATATATTACCTTACAATTACTAAACCTTTGGCTGCTTTCCTAGACACGAAAGCGTGTTCCCTGACGTATTTCCGGAAGCGAACAGGCAAGAGAGCCCCTGAGGAAAATATTAATCACCCAAAGAAATATCAATATCAGTTCGAAATATACTCGCATATTGTTGATTCCCATCATATTCCAAACGACCCACCGTTCATTCACCGTTATGAAGTTGTGATATTTTCCGCATTAGCATGCATTGCATAATGTATTAGAATTACGGATGCATGATTTCCTGACGACTAGATTTTACCCTGGGACAGCACCAACAATGATTGATGCTCACTACAATGATGACAGTAAAATTTCACGATCTCTCACTTCGCGTTACGCACCTGTTGATTAATTCACCTGCGTCGTCAATCACGGAGAAATCCGTAATAAGCAAAAACCATTCACATAACTTAGTACATAACGAGTCACAAATGTGAGGGGCACTTTTTCTCTTATGACTCTGTACTTTCAAATACGCCAGTCCCCGTGACAGTGATGGACCCGTGTGCAATAATCAAACAGAATTTATGCAAGTCAGTATAAATGTGTCGGAGACATGTCCGCCCAGTATTATTTGACATTTCTTTAAATCTAGTGTTCCATGCCACTTTTCAACAGTTTCGTAGTTATTGTACAACGCAGAAAATGCAAAACATTTATTCAGTGATCGTTTCAAAATATAATACCAAATTAAAGATGTAATCTGTCTGTATTTTCTTCAAAATATCAAAAGTATGAAAATCTTAAACTACTGATCCTGAATTATTCTACAAAATATATGCATAAAAGATAAATCATTACAGGTTACTTTAAAGTGTCTATGTGACATTCTCGACCTTCGGCCACAGACACATGTAACATTTTTTCCTGCATCTCTTTGGTGGCTAAGTTAAAGACGCACATATTCCTCATTAAGAGACTTGGGTTTAAAGACGTGGATTTTTCAATATGATACTTGAAGTAAAGTATTTGGTACACAGTGCAACGTTTGGTAACCATATGGTTAGCAAAAATCCCTACTGATGTGACGCCCACTTTACAAAAATATCTTTAACCTACACATTAATTATGGAGCTATTCCTAAACGTAAAAACAAAGATAAACCTGTCAGCTCCCAAACTTCATTTCCATGTGCCAAACAGACATTAACCATCTACTGCTATTTTCATACTGCAATGCCTTCGGCCTTTTACTCTTTAACCGCTCCCTTTGGCCTCTTCCCAGCCTACCTGCCTAACTTATTTAACTTTAAAGTGATTCAAATTATTCTCATTTATGAACAAACACTTCGGGTGAGCATCCAAAGGCTAGAAATATGTCTCAGTGGTCTCCTGAAACTGTGTTTAATAATAATAATAATAATAATAATAATAATAATAATAATAATAATAATAATAATAATAATAATAATAATAATAATAATTGTACAAGTTCCTTACTCAGATTTTCATTGCATACGTATACTTGGGACTGTTGCTTCCAGTTTCCTTGACTCGTAGAACGGTCCCTCCTGCAACAAGTGGATCTTGTCATTTCGCGATCACACCCAGCTCCTTTTTTCTTCTATTGTGACTGACCTAAACAAAGGCCTTCAAACTTATTCTGTCGTGATGCAAGTAAAAAAAAAAAGGCTTAAAAACAGAAACTTTGTCTGGAAAACTAACTAAAAAATTTTTTCGTCGGAAAAAGTGTAAACTTTATAGACAGGCGGAATCTTTGCCAGGAGAAACTGTAGGGTAAAGCAATAACTTCATCATATAAGAATTACCAGGCACAGCCAAAAACATCATAATCAAAATCAGGTAAACCAAAACTACCATAAAAATAAATTTTGTCAAAAAAACGAAAGAATCTCGTCAGAAAAACTAATACTTTGCCACATTATAAATGAACAATAATTTTCATTAACAAAACAATCTGTCCGAAGCACAGAAACCGTAAGGAAAAACAACCATACCCATTACCAACTGAAACCTTCAGAAAATTAACCAAAACTCTGTTAATGAAAAAAAAATAAAAAGCCTTGGTAAAAAAAGGAAATTATAACATCTAGCTCTCATAAAACTCGACCTATTTTAACCCCAACTTTCTAAGATATTCGTAAAAAAAATTAGGGACGACTAATTCTAGCTATGGTAGTTTACCTCACTATAATCTTCAAGAATTAACATAATTCTATGGAATATCTAGATAATGACTTTACAAAAACTTTACGACACGGAAGAATCTTGATTTACAAGTACATATTCCTTTACTAACAATGGCCGTATTAGATTCAACAACAAAGAAATAAAATAATTCAATTAAGTATACGTACTCTATACACTCATTAATTGGAATTTACAAAGTTTTATACATAAGTACACAAATGATTCGGTGGCATGTGATTATATATTTATATATAATGTGTGTGTGTGTGTGTGTATGTTTGTGTGTAGATACATAAATGAATATATAATTTCACAGACACAAATGTACGAACATGTCGTAATCAAAATGCTTGAATAAGCATAAATTTAAATTATATAAATGTTCTTTATATGCATGTGCAAGTAAAAATTGATGGTGCATCCCGTAAGCCTATGCATATGTGTAAGAGAAAGAGTACATGAAAAAGTGTATTCGGTGGTTGAGAACTTGCCTGGCGGTACAGGGGCACCACTACGCCTACAGCAGTTAACAGCCAATAGGTTCAAAAGATGAAGACGGTATCTTATGAGAATAACTTTATTACAAAAATATGTAAATACATACAGTCATGTTTCTGGATTAAATACTGCAAAGTATTAACATTAAAATATAACAATCAGTATTGTGAACAAATGAGTTTATTATACAATTGAAAACAGTATATGATTTATATATAAACAGTTACCTTTCTGCATAAACTACTTAAAAAGTTTTCGACTAAAATTAATTATAATGAAATCATATGTTCACATTAAAAATTAGCTCAGTACAGTTGAATCATATGAATGATTATTCTTGGTTGAGACACATGACAACCAGCGTAGCTTTCAACATTTTTTATAATACTGAATTAGATTTCTTAAATAATTTTTTAACCTTAATACAATTTACAGTTGATACTATTTTCACAAACAAGGGAAAAACTGAGTACACTGGAACTTTACTTTCCAGCAAAATGGGATGGAAACTGCTAAGCCACTAAGACCTACCAAAAAATACTAAGGCGCATGAATTACCAGAAGACTGGGTCTCTCTGAATTACTCAAAATGATAGGTCATTTTGGACAACCCTTTATGATACATCACTATGACTTCCCTAGATTACAATATTCACGCACTTATCCTTGTCATTAAGTAATATTCACAATTTATTTGATATGAGACAATAATTCTAAATTTCATTCTTGAACAATTCTGAAGGCAGATTGACGGGATAAGCACGAAAATGCCTAAGGTATATAATATTTTGAAATCAACCTATTCACATTTAATTGCATAGACTACCAAGATCATAGAAGTGTATTTTTATGCACACAGGGTACTCCAGAATCGTCAGGACGATACCAGTAAAGCGTATGATTTCGACAGAATACACAAGATAATATCAAAACCACAGAAGCGTAATATTTGAAACAAACAAATATTCCAAAATCAACGAGCTTCTTTGTTAAAAGGATGAAAGTCGCTTCATCAAAACATTATCGTGACAAGTTGATCATGAAAACTTTATCAGAGCTCTGTCATGACATCTTTATCAGGCGGTTAAACACATCCTGCAGCGACTGAAGTTAACCAAATGGTCGTATGTTGGGAGGATGACTCTCTTACCTGGAAAAGAAAGAAAAATACCTGTAATTAGATAAATCTGTTAAGATTACCTAAAGAAAATATGCTACTTAAATATGCAATGACTTATGTGCATGAATAAATGCACTTTCTACTTGCAGCTGAAAATATAGCCCAACAGACACACACTTAATTGCTGGGCAGGAAGTTTAATTTATAAATGTAGCTTCAGGCAAATATTTCTCCAAAATTATATTTATCTAGAAAATGCAAGACAAACATTTCTCTCAATGTCATGAAAATTGTTTTATTCTAAAATATGTAATATTAACATCTTAATCTCTATAGCTCTCTCTCTACCACTCACACACACATCAGAAAGTTTCATAAAAAAAGAATGTAACCTATGCAACTATTCCTCAGAAATTATATTCCTTTAAAATATGTAATACATGCATTTGCTTGTCTTTCTCTTTCCCAAAAATGGCTCGAAAATATTTAACAAATGCATTTTTGTCTTTCTCTTTCAAGATCATATACATACACAAATAAGAAAGTTTAATTCAAAGCATGTGGCTAAGGTAACTATTTCACATAAATTACATTCAATTAAAAAAATATCACATGGATCCCACCCCCACCTCTCTCTCTCTCTCTCTCTAAAACACAGACACACACATAGGAGGAATTTGTTTCATTTCAGCATTGCCTTATATGCAATTATCTTTTTCCAACTCTAAATAATAAAAGTTTAAAACGTTTAAAATCAAAATTTTCCTGAAACAACGATTCAATCGTGAATCACAAAAATAAATTCAGCTCATCCGTTCGAACCAAGTTGTAAAAAAGTATAATGTGACAGCACAAGAAACTGAACTACGACAACTTTCAAGGATGACAATTCTTAGACCTCTAGGTTCTCAATGAAGTAAGAGTCGTAGTACTAGTCGTGGTAGGAATTAGGGTATTAGCACTAATAATAATGGCAATGGGCATCTCAAATCAACGCAAGTATTACTTTTTTAGTGACCGCACTTGGAAAGGAAAAGTAACAACTTGTGATATTTTGCATCGTGTTTATTTTATTGATTAAGAATAAATGTACTCTCTATATACATACATACATACACACATAAATAAACATAAATAATATATATATATATATATATATATATATATATATATATATATATATATATATATATATGGGAATATTAACTCATTTCTTATTAATATCAGTAATAAATTAGTTTATACATACATATATACATATATATATATATATATATATATATATATATATATATATATATATATATATATATATATATATGTGTGTGTGTGTGTGTGTGTGTGTGTGTATGCGTACTTATTTGTACGCGATATAGAATAGTAATTTCAAGCAGGATTAGCATGTCGATGATAATGTATACAATAATACAAAAATAAATTCTTTGTGTGTGTGTGTGTGTGCACGATATGTATGTTACCAAGGATCGCAAATAGAATTGCGTCTATTGTTTAAAATTCAAAGTTTGTATACATCAAATAAACGGCCTCACTAAACTGAGAATCTACCTTTTTTCTGCGGTAAGTGGGAGCAAAGTTTTACCAACTGACATGAACTTTTTCTTGGACACAATGATGAATGATAATAGTTGATAGGGTAATAAACTATAATTATTTAATATTATTTCCTCTGTTTCTTAATATCTGTTCTTGAGAATATCTCTATACATGACGTTATTTCGATGTTTTTCAAGTAATTTTTCTATATCTATTTCCCTTTTGATTTTTCTCTTGTTCACGGTACTCTATTCAGCAGAATTTGCAAAAGCTGGATAGGAAGTTAATTACCTTTTTGGTTTGCTCCCTGTGAATCTGCTTCTTTGAATTACAATAATGACAATAATAACTTACTTTATCTCCCTCTATGCCGAAACGAAAAAAAATTAAAAGTGTTTACAGCAAACTTGATTTCATTAAAGTGTGAAGGTTTAATAAAACGTAAAAAAAAAAAAAAATAGAACAAAACCCTTCCCCGAACGTCCTCCCCCTTCCCCTTCCTTTCATGTGTTTTTCCTTCTGTGCTTTTAGCATAATAATAATAATAATAATAATAATAATAATAATAATAATAATAATAATAATAATAAGCTGACTCAGTAATCACTAATTAATAACTAGAATGATAAATCAGTATGCTTTAATTTCTTGAGGAAATTATATTTATTTCAAGTGATCTTCTATCCTTTAAAAATACAAATGCATGAGTATGAAGATCCGAGCTTTACGATAAATATATTGCACATTTAGCTGACTTTCTTTTCCTGTGCTGATAAGCTTTCGAACTCTCTTCCTTCTTCCAATTTTGCTTGACTTATATACCTTTATCCTCTAAGAGGCCGGTCAACCGCTTTCGTGGGTGAGCCTCCACCCTTCATCCGTCCCCCGCCATTTTATTGTTTTCTTCGGGATTACGCTAAACGTGGGCTAATGGATATCCGCTCCATTGGCCTTTGCTTTTAATCATTATTCTTTTTATATATGTTTTATTTATTTCTTTATTTTTTTTGAGGAGGCTCAGTTATAAACAATAATGCAGTTTACCAAATAAGTAGCACGTAGTATAAAGTAATCATTTCAGTGGCATTTCTCTCTTCACTTTTTCATTTTGTCGTTTGTTCTATAAGCCTTATAGTATTAACGATAAAACTTACTGAAATTTAAAGAATTGGACACTCTTGAGTATCAAGATATAAACAGACCAAAAAATGCACCTTACCACGGAGAGAATACATTTTATATGATAAAATGTATCACTCTAGAAATTAATAATAATTTGAGAGAGAGAGAGAGAGAGAGAGAGAGAGAGAGAGAGAGAGAGAGAGAGAGAGAGAGAGAGAGAGTCATTACCGGGGTGTTCAAAGGTATAAATAACGCCTACGAATGGAAACTAATTTACGCTATTTATGATTCTTACTTTGGAACCCAAAATGTTTTCCTTTAAGCAATCCAGTTTTACTTGCAATGACAATGTTAATTTATTCTAAGAATACCTTAGACCTTTACTCCTAAGAAAGTTTCAGTTTTTCAAACCTTAAAAATCAGTCAAAGCCAAAGTTCCATAAAGAAAGAAGCAAAGCAGCGTTGTTAAGATAAACTGATTACAAAGACTAGTGAGACAGGTGTTCATCACGTCTGGAAAATGATGGCAAACTATAGTAATTATTGGCCAAAGTTAAGATTTGCTATAACATGAATGATCTTTGTGCTTACCATAGAAGAAATGGCAAATAAGAGAAACACAGAAGACAATAAAGAATGGTGTAAAAAAAAAAAAAGCAGATTACAGAAGATGCACCAGGAACCTCAGCAAGAGATGGGCGATCAAAAGACAAATGTTAGATACAAAACAGATAAAAAGTAATAACATTAGGGATCTCAGCGACTAGCAGACGACCAGAGATGTCCAGACTGGCGTCGGTTGGTAAAGGATGGCTGGGTGAAGGGGAAGGGGAAGGGGAAGGGGAGATTATCCGGTGGCAAACTTGGGGTGATGGTAGAGGTGGGGGGATTGGTTAACGTGGAGTATTCGAGGTAGGGGGCATTGGGCTTCTGAGGTAGGGCCATCTGTTAGTGGATGGAGGGAGGGAGGGAGGGAAGGATGGGGAGGGAAAAGCTGCTGCATTCGTTATAGAAAAAGGGGGCGACTACGACGGCGGCGACGGCGTAGGAGGAAGGAGAACGAAGGGGGTCTCTCGCTTTATTTGTCCTACTGTTGGGGATCAGTTTCATGTCGGATTCTCCTTCCAAGCCGTTTATAAACAAGAGATCCGGTACACACTCTCCTAAGAATGTTGGCCAATTGAAATCAACTCTCTCTCTCTCCTATTAGAGTGGGGGCGGGTGTGGCGTAGTCACCGGGGGACAAGTGCGTGCGTGGCTTGTCGTTAGGCAAAGCTTAAAAATTCGTTTGGATTTGTAGCCTAAGGGCACTAAGGATAGGAGGGGGACTTCTGGGCACCAGAAGCATGAGGCTCGAGGGGGGACTCAGGACGCTGAGAAGGAAGGAGAGCGTGGGCGAGGAGGGGGCGGAGGAAAAAAGGGAGCCGTTGAGTGTCTTGGCGGCAAACATAAGCTACCGGAGGCCTTTCTCCACCCAAACTGAAGTCGACCATAGAAAGGACCTATTATCTTTTCTTCTGTTTGGGTCCTCCCAGAGAACCAGTCAATTAAATGAAAGGGAATGTTGAAGAGAGAGAGAAAGAGAGAAAGAGAGAGAGATGAAGGACCCCCGCATCGTCGGGAAGAGGGGCGGGGACGGGGGGGAGGGGACGGCGAAGATAGCAAAGAAGCATTTGAAAAAAGATACGTGGCCTGAGGGGAAATCATAAAGGAGGGGGCCGGAAAAAAATAATGCTCAACTTATCATCACCAACTCTTCACTCCGGGAAAAATTTGATGGTTTGTGAGGGCAAACTCGGACACAAGCAGACGTACTATATAATGTTCATTCTTAGAACGATAAAGGAGGTTCTATTTTAATAGTTGAAAAACTTAGAAAAGGAACCATGCAATTGCACCGGTGGAGCGCCTCAGCATCGTAACGTCATTTTTTTTCTTCTTCTTGTAAAAGGAATTTTCCAAATAATTTTCTACCACACGACACCGGATTACTGAGCGATGTACAACAACTGATAAATCGTTAAGGTGTGCCAGTCTCCAGAAGATCATATCATTCCCTAAACCAGGAAATTTAGGCGATCGTGCATTACAGAAAATGAAGACATTCAACAGGAATACAACTTTAGAAAAATCTGGCTCTCAGTGGCACTTAGCGATCTCTCTAAAATGTCCTGTTTTTTATGGAAAGGAAAGAATACGATCAATATCCTTGGTATCCACGCAACATAATCTGCAGACGGCACTCTTTACAGATTTCGTTAGTGGTTCCCTTAAGAAAAATAATAAAAAACAATAAAAGGGAATCTACTTTATTTACCTAATATGTTACTGACGTTCTTCATGAAATACCTGTTACCTGTTACCATCTTTACACTTAGGCCCTTTCTATTTTTGTACTCAATGCAAATGCCATTAATAACATCCCTCCTCTCTCCTCCTCCTCCTCCTTCTCCGTCCCTCTTGCACTGCTATCAGTGTCCGCCATCTCTCCTTTTTTTCCATCCATATGCTACAATTAACAGTGCCGTTCTTGCTCTTCTTTTGTATGTGAAAATGAATGGTTTCATTCTCTACTTATCTATCTATACACGACTGTTAACATCGCCCTCTTACTCTCATTCTATGCGTATGTGGTGCAATCAACAATCTTCCTATTACTCACCATCTATATGTCACAATAAGCAGCCTACTAGACACTTCTAGCTTCAGTTGTTCATAGTTTATGGTGACTAATGCCAAGAATCTCTCTCAAAACTTTAATCAAAACCAACGAAAAAACGATGTTAAACATAATAAATATTTCGTTCAACCTACCCAACTTCGTAGAATTTGTTAAGAAAAGCGACGAGATATTATTGCGGTTCAACTGGTAAGATTTAAACACAATTCTTAAATCTTTTGATTTATACTACAAACAGAAAATGTACTATCTTTGAGAGCTTCAGTCTTGACTACTGTACTACACGTGCAAATTATCGCAAAAGGACTGCTAAGAATATTATGAAAACTTCTGGGTCGCTTCATTCAGGCAGATTTACGTAAATTTACCAGACTCAGAATCTACCTTTTTGGATATGACTAAAGAAATACGTTCCAGTCAAGAAAGAATAACATAAAAATAAAATCAGTCTATAAATGTATAGTTCTATTTTCTATACAACGCAGGGTAATCTCTGTTATGCCACCCTCTATTATTGTCATATATACAGTATAATATTATACAGTACGAGTATATCTGAAGAAATAAGGGAAAAGCGAGGTATCAAAAGGCAAAGCTGTTAGATACCTAGAAAGAATTCCACGGGCTACTCATCTTTCTGGTGTTATTTAAGACACGCGGATTGTACTAAAATATTATAAGGGAAAATAATTTGTCCACATATATATTCCATTCAGTAGCACAGTGGAGCATACATGAGGACCGATGAGGGAGCGTCCAAACTAAACGTGGATGACAGAAGAAATTATAAAAATGCGAATAAAGACTTAATTCTGATCATGTTGCAACATCTTTATATCAGACGTTTGGTATGCATGTAGCAAAACATTTCTATGCAACTAGATATAAAGTCTTTGTATGAATGAGAATTTTTGTGTGACTATTAACAGGTAAGAAAGTAATTGTGTACGTATACATATATATATATATATATATATATATATATATATATATATATATATATATATATATATATATATATATATATATATATATATATATATATATATATATATATATATAAATACACACATATATATACACAAATATATATATATATATATATATATATATATATATATATATATATATATATATATATATATATATATATATCGTTGTAAATGTGGGCTATCTTGTAGCTGTTATGAAGTAAATATATCTGGTAGCTAGTAATGGTTAAGTATTTACCAAAATCATTCCGATCATTACCAAAACTCGATGGCAATACGTAAGACAGACAACACAGGTATAAAAAAAAACTTTGAAACTGTCTGTTAAGATATGTCCCTTCTGCTACTGAGAACCCCTTCGGTGTCAGACCTTCGGTCCGTACCCCCATCGACATAACACGGAATATAAGTCTATAAATTACTAAGTCTCCTTCAGTTTAAACGCTATCAGGTTGGATATAACTACAAAATGTACTCCGTACCCATAAACATAATGGCCAAAATTTCAAATCCCCTCTCTCTCTCTCTCTCTCTCTCTCTCTCTCTCTCTCTCTCAGCAGACTTAAAAATCTAGCAAACCCAAATAAGAATCGTCAGTATAAGCTAAGAAAACTTCTTGAGAAGCTAATACAAGACATTTCCACTTGGTGCGAGAACTTTCACTAAACAGATATTTCAACTGATAATATCTATTTTGCAATGTAAAAATCAAAGCACATACCTAGAATATCAAATAGAAGTTTATTCTGTAAATATTCTTACCCACAAATATTTAGCAGCCCATATATAACGGTAATTCCTCAATACTATGTGCACACTAACCAAGTGCAGTTGCTAGATAATAACACTTATGGCCTCTATATCAGCCACCTACACATTATTTTTTTTTTATTATATGAACCATATACCATTCATTCAAACTTCATTATTTTTCTGGATTACCTAATGATTAATTATGGGCACATGGTATTTATTTAAACATCGAAGGCTTCTACAATTTAGAATAAATGCATTCCTAAACACGTAGAATCGAACAGTTTCAGTTGATGAATCAAAAAATTATATGTGGACCGTATCAATATCACAAACCAAAAATTTCTACTAGAGCGACCAACACCTGTGTCAAGGGTCGCTACGCATACTATCAGCCTCTCAACCTATACTATGCAAATCCCTTGCGTGAATTACTCATTCCAGTGAATGGGTCAAATAACAGCAACTTTCAAGGTAGAAGCGAGTGACTTTCATAGAAACGTAATAAAGTCGCCTACACATGCACACACACAACATCACCATATTCCACTACCTCCGCTACAAATCAGTCACCTAGATATTTATTATTATTATTATTATTATTCAAAATGGCACAGATTCATATACAACAAGACTTAAAGGCTACTCGCTGGCAAACCATGCTTCCACAAACAGGAAAGAGAAAATAGCCAAGAATTTTCAAGTTAAAAAAACGAATATACCTATGCACAAAAACAGATAACCAAGCCTGAGAGATGAGGAAATGGTACATGAGCTTTAGAAGGGTATCTGAGATTTTGAAACAAACATCGGCTTCAATACTACTGCCAGGATGACCATTTTACATGCAATCAAAATACGTAGCGACAGTTAAGAATATCCACACCAAGATTCAAACTTGTCATTATCGTAGTTTAAGGACAGAAATAACAAAATGAGCAAAGCTTCCAAAACGAATTAAAACCTAATCAAATATTCATCTGATAGCAAGAAATAGTAATCATCATTGCCTCAAACACCGTGCAACGCAAAGGGTCTCTGCAAAATTCTGCCACTTCCATGTCTTCCCCGTCCTTTATCTTCCACATACAGCACATCTACTCTTCTCAAGCCTTATATCTCATAGTTTTTATCCACGTAGGGCTGGGTCTTCCAGCTCCTCTGGAGATCACAGGAGCCCAGCCTTCACGATCACGTACTATTCTCCCAGAGGTAGTGCAAAGAACATGCCCAAGCCATATCCCTTTCATCATCGTCTCACCTGCACTATGAGCTTCAGTCATTTCCTTAGGACCATTTCTCAGCCTATCGTGCCAAACGACTCCTAATATGCTCCTTCAAACTTTATTCTCAAACATTTTACTTATAATTTCAATTATATCAAGATTCATATCCCTATAGCAATACAGATTGTAACAAAACTTGCATCATCTTGTCTTCGTTTGTAATTTCATTCTAATTTATTTCCATTTAGCTACCTGGTGGATGATCCGCCTTTATTAGTCTTTCGGTAAGTCCCAACTCAAACAGGACCTGTAATGAATATCATTGTTCTTAAACAACTGAAAGATTCAACCTTATTAATCCCTTCTTCATCTAATGTGATTTCATCCCTTTCTACCTACTGTACTCTGTCCTTGTTACTTCTGTTTTTCTTCATCTATTTTGTGGCCCGTCTCTCGAGATGTATGATGCATTCTACCAAGCAAGCATTGTATATCTTGTGGTGTTTTGCAGACTGAAACACTGTAAATCGTCTCTACATTCTCCGATCACTTTTTCCATTAAAAGAGTCATGAGAAGGGCAAACAGCAAAGGTGACATAACGAGTACCATACCATACTATTTACGACACATTCACTTCAAAAGACCCTGTAAATACTTACTTTGCATTTGCTTTCTTCATGGATAAATTCGAGCAGCTTTGCATATTTGAATACCAGTGACGCAAGACCTTCCATATTACCGGTACGTGGATGCTGTCTAATACCTTCTCAGAATGTACAGAAGAAGGTCATGGGGGATTTTTTTTTTAATTCCATAGACTGCTGCCGAATATAACTTAACACAAATATTTGATCTATACAACTCGAGTTTTCTAAAAGCAGCTTGTTTATCTCAAAGCATGTGATCAATTTGTTTCTCCAATTTATCACCTTATTCAGTATGAGCATACTGAATATTTTCATCACGACCGACTTAGGTCCAATGCTTCTATAGCTGTCATGTTAGTATTTACAGGGTCATCACGACCGACTTAGGTCCAATGCTTCTATAGCTGTCATGTTAGTAAGGGTCCCTTCTTTGCTACATTTGCTATAACAGTCTAGCTTTAGACTGTCTTATACGAGCTGTCATTTCATTTCCGGTTAAAATAATTTCAGCAGCGACTCCATTTCAGCCCCGTGTTTTCCATACATTGATTCCACTTGAAAACTCGTGAATTCACTCTTTTAGTACATTTAGGTCTCCTTTAGCTTCCGATTCACCAATTAAATAACCAGATTTTATGAAAATTTCCTTACATTGATATATACATTAAATTACTTCTATTTAAAATAGTGCTGTTTTAGGAGGATGGAGTGGGGGGAGGTTATTCGAAATTTTGCCCTAGTGGTATTGACTCAAAGGGAAACATGCAGTTGCGTTGCTAGCATGAAACCATAAGAGAGATATTTATATCAAGAAATCTGTACGCATTCTTTGCAAAATGTTAAACTACAATTTGTGTTTCGATTATATTTCATCTGTGTATTTTTCGACAGACTAAGGAATAAGGAATCATCTTAGGCTCCACTGTATCTCTGATGAGGTAATCACTGGTATTAAATGAAAATATGGTCTAGATGACCTGCTGAAAAATGACAGAAATTGCTGTCAAGCCCAGATTAACGTTAGAGGCCACAAACTCCTAAGCAAAATTGATGTGTAATACATAATGAAACATCTTTGTCCAGAACTCATTATAAAATGATAATAATTTCTTGTTTTAAAATTTTATGCTTCAGTTTTATCTTGGTACTTATGACCTTGGAAATACCTTCGTACCTGCCTGGGACTTGTCCGATTAATGGATTCTGAACATTCTCTGCTGGTTGCTAGTTAACTGACAGTGTACTGCAATGTTTATTATATCTACATGTGGTTGAAACGTCCTATTGATTAGTTAATTACCTATTAACGCTCAAAGAAAATATTTATCAGTTGTCTAATTATTCTTTGTTCATTTGTTATTATTCTATATGTATACCTGGGCATTCTAGTATTAGTAAACTTGCAAGTCAATAGCCTTTTAGGCTTCTTCCAAAGAGAAGCTGGCTCATTTTGCACAGTTAAACAAATAATGACATATAATTCCCTTTATATATACCTGACGCGGATTTGCGTCATACTGTCACTGTCATTCATAGTAAATCATGCAATAGTGAAGACTGGACGTGCTGTATGTATACTCTTAAATTTAATTGTATACAATAAATTATATGTTACTTTTACTTTCTTTTGTACGTTTAATTAGAGGATATGTTCTTTTTAACTGATGATGCGACTGATAATGGTGAATCAGTTCTTGTAGATATACAAGTTTTATCTACAGAAATTTACTGATTTGAGATGAACATATATAGACAAAATACGTCTCTCTCTTCTCATATTGCACACACACATGTATACGTCATATATATATATATATATATATATATATATATATATATATATATATATATATATATATATATATATATGTACATATAAATATATAATATATATATATATATATATATATATATATATACTATATATATATAGGTATATTATGATACATATATACATATATATGTATACATATAAATGTCATATATATATATATATATATGTATACATATAAATGTCATCAGCAAAAATCTCGTCTAAATATGTTTAAATATAAAAAACACACACACACCCATATATATATATATATATATATATATATATATATATATATATATATATATATATATATATATATATATATATATATATATATATATATATATACATATATATACTGTATATATATAATATATATACATATGTGTGTGTGTGTGTACAGTATATATAAACACATGTATATATATGATATATATGTATGTATATGTATATATAATATAAACATATGTATATGTATGTATATGTATACATATACATATATATATATATATATATATATATATATATATATATATATATACATATATACATATATATATATATATATGTGTGTGTGTGTGTGTGTGTGTGTCATAGGCAAAAATCTCGTCTAAACATGTTTAAATATATGAAAAACATGATTCCAGTGTTATAAATAACGCTTTATAAATCTTATCAAAATAAGCAGAGCGTTTCAGTGTAAGTATGAACTAGCGTCATGCAACGAGATTATACGAAACTTTAATGTTAATTGCACCAGTGCATAAATAAAAACATAAAATCTAATCTAACGAGGAGAGAGAGAGAGAGAGAGAGAGAGAGAGAGAGAGAGAGAGAGAGAGAGAGAGAGAGAGTAAATAAATATGAAACATCCGTGGGGTACAATTCACATAGTACCACTCAGGCAGGGTAACAAAATGGAGTCCGTCCGCCCTCCCAGCTCCGGGAATTTTACTAAAAAGAAGTTAACAATGCAGAAATTTTCAATATCTCTTCCTCCAAAAACGATGAACGCAAAACATATTTTAAACTTCTTTTATTAATGTCCATGAATTACGATGGATATATACTTGAAAAGAAAAATAATTATACACCTACATAGTTTTTCTAGAGGTATAAGCATATTTTAATGTCTTTCTTTCTGCGAACAATGACGAACAATATTTTTCTCCGTTTTCCTTAGCATCGAAAGAAAAAGCAAAGAAAAGTACATATAATTATATGCCAACATACCTATCTAACAATTACTTGAATACACAAGTTTTCTCTGCAACAAACAAGTAGAAAACTCATTTTCTAACTTAAATTTCACTATCTCCAGAAACAAGCCAAATATGAACTCAAATAATAATATTGCATTTTATCTGTACATTAATTGCATTTAACTTCACATAATACAGGAACGAACTACACAGGGAAAACGAGGCCTCATACAGTTTATCTAACGCCTTATGATTCCTCATACAGTTTATCTAACGCCTTATGATCAAACATGAACTGATCATGTGAGAGACGAGAAAGTGGCAAATACATCCACAGTGCTTCTGTCATGAACTAAGCAATAGCATACTAAATAGGACACTAGGAAGAGCAATCACAAACTGCAAACCTAGAATAAAGCAATGTGTAGTCACTGCTCTACAGAAATTTCTCTGAAACGGCTTCGAGGGATTTTGGTGAAAACTTTCTCTGAGTAACTCCTTCCTGATCATACACATTCGGGAGGTATCTTCTCTGATGCCACCAAAACTTACACATCTCGAGGGAATCACCAAATGAATGTGTTTACCAAGTTGGATCAAAGTCATCTTCTAATTCTTTCACTACATCATGGTAAAAGGCAAACACAACGATAAAAAAACAAAAATACCACCTTCTTGAGGGAGGAAAATATATGGGCGTCTTGCAACGAATCATGTGTATATGCATACACAAATAAAAGGATCTCGTTTATATAATTTCTAAAGAACATGCACAGAAAAAATATGTGCATTAATACCTAACTACTGTTTCCACTGAGGTCCAGGGAACTCGAGAAATTCTCTACATTACTGATGCCAAGGGAAATACACAAGTTATCCATATCACTAATGCCTAGGGAAATACAAAAATTATTTACATCACTGATGGCAAGGAACTGCATAAATTATCTACGCTCATGATGCCCTGGAAACTACAGAAAATGTCTTCATCACTGATTCACAGGGAACTTCAAAACTTATCAACATTACTGATACACACATAATTGCAAAAATGATCTACGTCACTAATGTCAATGGAGCTGCTAAATTTATCTACATCACTGGCGCCCGGGGAACTACAGACATTTCTACATCACTGATGACAAGGGAACAAGAAAACGTTATCCACATTACTGATACCAAGGGAACTGCACGAATTTTCTACATCACTTATGCAATGGGAACTGCAAATATGATCTAAGTCACTGCTGCCCAGAATCTGCAAAAGTGATCTATTTCACTGATGCCAAGGGAACTGTAAAAATTACCTGCATCACTGATGCCCAGGGAACTACAAAATTTTCTCTATATCACTGATGCCAGAGAACTGCAAAAAATTATTTACATCACTGATGCCCAAGGAACTACAGGCATTCTCTATATAACAGATACCCATGAGTTGCATAAATGATCTACATCACTGATGGCCAGAGAACTGTATAAATGTCGACACTGTCTACATTACAGAAGCAACTGAATTAATGAAATTCTATACGGCACCGATTATCAAGTACCTACGGAATTTTTTCAAAATAAAAATGCCAAGGAAACTACAGAAATCTGTAACAACCCAGAGGCAACAGGAACTACAGAGGTTTTAAAAGTTACCTAGTCTTGGAAACAACAGAAATTTTCAAAACCAGCAATGTCCCAGGGACTACAGCATTCTCAAAAGTGCTCCCGCCAAGACAAATGGAGAAATTTTCAGCCCATTCATGCTTTAAAAAATACCCTAAAATCTAGTTTACCCATTTGTGACATCTCAAATATCTACCAATTAAAAATCATAATCACCCAGAATTGTGAGGCTGAAAGAATTTCACATTCCAGATTTTCTCATTCACTTTCAAAATCAGAAACTGCATTTCCTTCTATTTAGTAGTTATGCTTTGTACTTACACACTCCAGTGTTTCAAAAACTACAAATGCTTCTTCAAACAGACGGCCATCCCAAAGCCTCCGCAAAACTTTTTATAATTTTAGCCTGAATATTCGTCTGGAAAATACTTCAAACAAACTTCAGAGAATAGAAACTGTTTTCAATCAGCATAGTTGCACAGGCTTTTTGAATCTCAGAACAATCTTTAAATCCTGGAGCGTAAACAATTTACCGACATTGCTCATTTAAGGGGTTAAGGGCTCTTAAGACATTTGATAAAGGAACAACAGCTGGAAAACGCTACTACAGAATAAGGAATCAGGGATCAAAGAGATCCTAAAATCTACAAGCAAAATTGCTGCTCAGTTCAGAAACTTGAAAAACCTAAAGTAAGAACTTAAACAATTATAACCCTAAAGCAGAAAGAACAACTTACAACCATAGAGGAAAAGACTCTTTTCAGCGTTATTCTGTTTTGTCTTTCAAGGATTTTTCTTTAAGGTTGTTAGTTTTTTTATTCAAGGTTGTAAAGTTTTGTTGTGAATGGTTTTCTTTAGGAAAACAGAAACATTACAATACCATGAGCAGCAAAACCTAATGAAACCTACAAAAATAAAAAAAAAAACCTAATAGCCTTGAAGAAACATCCTAAAAGCACAAAATCCGAATAACTGTGAAAAAAAAAAACAAATATATTAAATCACCTTGAAATGCCACATATCTTCTGACATCATGACGAACGCTAAAAAATGATCACATTAAAAAGGGCAATTTTCGATGATACATCATCTGACGAACCTTCCTACAAATCACCCTTTAACAACATTTTCGATATTAACTGGAACACCACACCTTGCAAGAAAACTGCAATCTTTCTAATGCAATCTTTGAAGACAAAGTAACATTTAACATTTCTAGGGAAATGATTAAACCATTAACGCAGTGTTCTGGGCAATTTCAATACATTACATTTCTAATTGCAATAATCAACCCATCAATTACCGGTCAGACAATCTATACAGGGGACATTTCAAAACTAAAATTTCAATTAAAATTTTCCCCAACACTATATCGTTTTCAGGGTTATCAAATGTTATATGTCAACCGTTTTTGCCAATAATGACGCGTTTTTCTAATAAAAAACCATTTTTTTTAAATACACACGTGCTTGTGCAAATCCATCAGTTTGTTCCACAGTCGATTTTCTACAGTGTTTCCTAATTTTTGGAATCTGGAGTTCTTTTCAGAGGATGAAACTGCTAATTCCGATACTGTCACGTTGAAAAACACAAGCTTCTAAATGACATATCTTCTAGAAAAGCTTAGAAAACAAAACAATTCCTATCTCACATAACAAAACTTGTACTAGATATGTTTCACTTTTTACCTAAATTTCAATATTACAATTCTAAACAAGTTACGGAATATCGCGTCCCATCAAAGGCCA
This sequence comes from Macrobrachium rosenbergii, assembly GCF_040412425.1. Classification (NCBI taxonomy): domain Eukaryota; kingdom Metazoa; phylum Arthropoda; class Malacostraca; order Decapoda; family Palaemonidae; genus Macrobrachium; species Macrobrachium rosenbergii. The sequence continues at coordinate 51,251,076 of NC_089788.1, forward strand.
CATCTGATCTGAGCCACATAAATTTTGTGCAAAAATGTCGACCAGAAAAATCTAGCCTTTCTGGACAAAACTTTTGTTATACTTGAAAGCATCATCATTTATAATGTTTGGAATCCAATTTGTCACAACAATGATCTCGACATGAAGGATCAAATCACTTTGTAAACGGAAAACAGACCACTTTTAGCAATGATACTTTCGACAGACTCATTAGAAGGTAAGCTCTTAATGTTAAATAAAATTATAATTTTGAGTAAACACAATAATATTACCTAAAAAAATAACAATGCATGTTGGATAAAAGAGAAGTATTTTCTTACTAGTCCTAACTTGTATACTGCTCTAAATACTGAAGACGAATGCTTCTCGATGGCTTTAAAACTATAAACTTTACGTTTTTATCATTTCTTTTTGCTCACTTCTTATTGTATTATCAGAAAAATGAAAATAAAATTAAATAGGATTTATGGGTACTGTATTTTTTACATTTTGCGATATCTATATTACACTGAAGACAATAAATATCCTAGAAAATTCTGTTTACTACTTCTCACATCTTACTATCTGCAGTGTTTAAGACAAAATGCTCAAGTACACTGAAGCACTTAGTTCTTCCCCTTAAGGAATAGGTTGATTAGTAGCAGTTTCATCTGATATGATTCAATTGTTCTTGCTCTTTGCAATTAATGTCAAAATTTTGGGCCTTCCGTTAATTTTTTACCAAAGAAAAACTGGCTTAAACGTAAAGTTTTGCATATATCAAAATTCATAGATTATTATCTTTGTTGCTGTTGGTGTGACTTGACAGAAAATTAGCATTCGTAATTATCTTGAATATTTATCACTCATATTAGCAACGCATTAAGGACTGATGCGATACGTAGCTTGTGGATTTCCTTGAAAAGGCGAATCGAAGATACATCTGATACTCAAAATACTTCCTTAATGACGCAGACCCATACCTGTAAAGTTTAAGACCTGCCATGAACGACTATAGAAAACTACAACAAAAGGTCTAATTTTAACTACTTCAAGTACTCTTGACCGATCAAACAATAAAATACATCTAAAATCATTTGCTGGTTGTACCCAGGCTCTCCAAACACAATTATACGGATTAGGGGCACCAATGCGAAAACCTTAATAGGTTCGTGTAATCTTGAGTTCCCGATTTTTGTTTTCAAGTTCATAATAATGGACTGAGTTTTATTCTCGAAGACAGTAATATCAAGCCAGTATGTTACAAACGATCAATAAGACAAGTTAACAGTCCATCCCGCGTTAGCTTTTTTGAGTTCTTCAGTGACTTGAGAGTGTTCATACTTTCCAACGTGCCGTGTCACACTTGAACGTTTTTTGGTCTCCTTTAGTGTAAAAATTTAAGCCACGCATGTTGTTAATCATGTACAAAGCCTTGATAAACATAGATCATTCATTTTTACTTTAGTATAAGGGAAATATATCTATGTGCTACGTACAGCAACGCCCGGCGGCGGGATTGTGAGAAGTAGAAACGTGTCCAAATGTTACTCATATAATGTTTTATTATTTTCATTTGCGTTTCCCCTGAGACCCGCCTATTTCCCTTATACTAAGTAAACATCTTTGTAAAAAGGTGAGTAGGTCCTTTTAACTAGTTCGGTAATTTACTCCAGGTTGGGCATAACTTCTGAGGGAGTTTGAGCCATACCTTAAAATGAAGATTGTTTTATAAAAGTTTTGTCTGATGACCTGCTACTGGAACCATTTGGTTATGCAGTACTAAATATGAAGAGGGTAGTAGTGTACTGTATATCTAATGAGAAAATATCTTAACAGCTGAAGTCTACAGTATGTTTAAAAGCTATAACCAACTCTGCCATGTTGACAGAGTCACATGACCACAAAACTTCATTAGCAACCGCAACGCGGAAATCTGCAATAAATGATAATGGCTAAGGTCAAAAGTTTTAATGGTAAAAGGCTATAACTGGATTATATACGTTCCCGTTAAAAAATCCAATGTCATCCTAAAATAGTCAGGCATATAAATATAATATATACATATTTATACTTGAGACTGTTACAACTAAAAGCCACTTTCGAAGTTTTTATCGTAAAATGTTGCCAACTTTCAGTAACTTACGAAAATAAAAAAACTAAGCGACACGATAATACCTAATATCTATTTGAGAGAGAGAGAGAGAGAGAGAGAGAGAGAGAGAGAGAGAGAGAGAGAGAGAGAGAGAGAGAGAGAGAGACAGTTTCTTTGTAAAAAATTCATATATCGGAAATCAATTTGTTCTGGTCGTTAAACTGTGAATTAACAAGTGTTTAAAACGAAAAGCATTAACACCCAAAAAAAACCTACAACTTACCGAGCGAAAGAATGCATGCTTGCTTTACATGATTGCTTAAAAAAAAAAAAAAAAAGTTATTTTACCTAATGCTTTGCGTGGATCATTACATAACGATAACTCCATTACCAACAGAACGACGGGGATAAAAACGACAGGATGGATGCATTTCCAATATTTACTTATGCTGGCAAAACAACCCAAAGAGTTTAAATATCTGTATCTGTTTGATTTGATTCGTTGTTTGCTGGATTTGCGTCAACATTCCACATTCGTTTCGCCCAACTGATGTCATTCTTGCTTGTAAACGTTAATTGACATGATCTGCACAATAGGCTATAACAAACAGAACAGCCGATTGATTAAGTTTGATATTCCCACTGTAGACCTTCCTACGTGTTCGCCTCTCATATAAATGTATGCACGATTTAAATTAATATCCCGGGCTAAACCGACCCCCCCGTCCCACCCCTAAGAAAAAAAATGTCACGCCCCCGGCAATTCAGCCAATGAATTTGCAGAAAAGTTGATTAACGAAAGAGGCGTCATGGGTCTGTCTGAAAAGTGATTTGCCTAAAAGATTTCAACGCCAAATTCAAGTTCGTTCGAGAGGAAATCCCATCTCTATGACTAAATACTTCTGCACAAGGTAGTAATATTATTTAAATTATTAAATATGAAAATGTTTGAACTTTATGACCGAATATTATCATTGAAAATGGCTCATATATTTCCAGGCAAAAAGATGCAGTCAATGAAGAGCATGTCTTCCAAAGCCTCTCAAACATGAGGCCTGATGAGCAAACCGGAAAGAACAGAAAATCATTATGGTTATACGTGAAGGACGGGTAACTTGAGCAGAATTAGAGTGATAAGATACATTCATTCGGTGACCAATTTGCAATAATTAACTTTAGGGAGAAGCCAGTTTTTACTAGATTCCATAAAAACAAATTGTCAATGCTGGGCTGATTTTCCCAAAAACATTAATAAGCCGAGATCACTTTAATGAATGCATTTACCTAGTTTCATTGACCTTTGTTCACCTTCCTCTAGATATCCATCCAGCCAACACACGAGCTGTATCGATGCATGAGTTCAGTGACAACCTGTTCCTCTTAAAAGGGAAGGCATTACAGAAAAAGAGACACTTGTCACGAAGTCTTTCCTCCTTCTACCATCTGAGAATTTCTATTTTTTTCCAAAAGTTACCTCAGCAAGATGTACGACTTCTCACGCTCACAGATGCCTCGTCATAATGTTTTTAAGAAGAGGATTATAAGAATAATATGACAAGGCATCTGCGAGCGTGAGAAGTCGTACATCTTGCTGACGTAATTAAAAAAAAAGTTTAATTTTTGACTCAGATGGTACGAGGAGGAAAGACTTCTTGACGAATGTCTCTTTTTTCTGTAAAGCCATCTCTTTCCCGAGGAACAGGTTGTCACTGAACTCAAGCACCATTATGTGTGTTTGTGTGAGCATTCCGGGAGAAAGGTTACTGATTTAATATTATTATCTTATTAAAGGGGATCCTGAGGCACGGTAATATCCCCAACTGTTACAGTAAAATGCTATTGGTAGATTGTCTGAATAACAGTTTGGCACCGTGAGGAAAATTTTCGTCTGACGACGTCTTGTCTCTTACGTGTAATGGGAACGAATTTGATTAATTACATATATATACATAACAAAAATACACACATATATATATGTATATACACATGTACTGTATGTATGGGTATATATTACACACACACACACATACACACACACACACACACACACACACACACACACACATACATATATATATATATATATATTATATATATATATATATATATATATATATATATATATATATATATATATATATATATATATATACATACATACATATATACTATATATGCAAGGATGCATTAGGCTCCTTACATGTATATAAGTACTTACTTTGTGTGCACGTGTATAGGCAGTTATTTAGGTGCTTAAAATAATCAACAATATATATGGTATATGTACAGTATATATCCATAATATATCGTAAATATACAAAAACTCACATCACGTTCAGTATGTGTACGTAAAACTTACATTAAAGGGCATTTTCACTTGTTTTACGTATCTACACCAATATACAGCTGAAAATATCAGTCCGGCTTCCATACTAGAGAATAAAATTTCAGCCCTTCTTAGAATAATAAAAGAATGAAAAATATCACGCCTTCTTTGATAATACATCGCTATTTCTTGCACAATTGTCATTATAAGATAAAAAAAATTACTTCTTATATGAGCGGTTTTATAAACATACACATATATATATATATATATATATATATATATATATATATATATATATATATATATATATATATACATACATACATATACATTTATATACATTTATATATATATATAATATAATATATATATATATATATATATATATATATATATATATATATATATATATATATATATCTTTCTTCTTCTTCTTTTAACGTGCTTTTATTCCCATTTTTGTATGGGGTAAGCACGATGCCTTCTTTGAAGGACTTTTGATTTGGCTTTGGGGTAGACCTGTGGTCTCGATCGGCTGCCCTGCCTGACATCGCTTAGACCCCGGTACGTATGTTTCATGTATCATACCCGACCCAACGCCCTTTCTTCCCAGCAGCGAGAAGTTATTGCGCGGGTGTGGCGAGAGTTCGAGACGTGTGAGATGTTTGTTATGTTTTTAGAAGGTGTTGTAGTGGCTTTGTTTTGTGTGTCTATTTAGTCTGTAATATCCATTTGCCTTTTAAGCAAACCTATCCGTTGATTACATATATAATCCCGGGATGTCTAAACGGATAGCAAAGTGTCTGCCTCTCTGACCAGTCGGCTGCGGGTTTTGAACCCGCGCCACAGACCTCTACGAAGTCCGAAGCTGCTGCTGTAACCGACTGAGCCACCGAGGCTCTATATATATATATATATATATATATATATATATATATATATATATATATATATATATATATATATATATATATATATATATATATATATATATATATATATATATATATATATATATATATATTTGTTTATAAAACCACTCATATAAAGTAATTTTTTATCTTATAATGACAATTGTGCAAGAAATAGTGGTGCATTATCAAAGAAGGCGTGATTTTTTTTTCATTCTTTTATTATTCTAAGAAAGGCTGAAATTTTATTCTCTAGTATGGAAGCCGGACTGATATTTTCAGCTGTATATTGGTGTAGATACGTAAAACAAGTGAAAATGCCCTTTAATATATATATATATATATATATATATATATATATATATATATATATATATATATATATATATATTATACATTCATTCTGTTCACTAATTTTTATATTAATAGAGCAGTTTTCATACCTAGTAAGGTTTTGATAATTCAACCTAATTATCCCCATTTCAATTTACTATGGATTATCAACTGTCATTTGTAGTGTTAAAGACGAATCCTATCTATACATGTACCTCGGCCTATATTCCAGAGATCTTAATAACACCGTAACAGAACTCATTTTGATTACAATCAACACGAAATATGCTCTAAACTTACGGTAGAGCTTTCAACAGGTCTGTTAGTCTAAGAAGTCTCCCATCATTCTTATCCTACGAATGTGAATAATTTTAAGAATGTATCATACTCTAACGCTTTTCTGTTTTAATATCAGGATAAGCGGATGGCTTTTCATTCGATAATGAAACTTTAGGCTCACACTCAAAATATCTTGCTAAAGGAAGGGATGTATATTTTTTTATATTTTTCTGCTAAAAAAATCTATCAATTCTTATTACAAAGTCTATTTTCGAATGGAGAGCAGAGTTTAATTAATCTTGCAATGGTTAATACATACACATTAATAAACAAACCATATTATATTAAGAACACTTGAGTTCAAACTCTATTTCGCTATTCTTTACTCATCAATAAACCTAATTTCCCAAACCGCCCCCACATTTCAGTAGACACCTGGATGAACTTTAACTTGAAATGATTTCGAAGCTTGGGATATACGAAACGTCCGCCATCCAAGAGTCATTGTAATAAACTTACGACTAAGCAAGCAAGAACTTTCGGAAGACGCCCTTCACCTGAAGACCCCACTAGTTATCAAGCATTCTCGTACCATCACGGACTTCATCAATGGCCAGAAAAAAACACCCTCTGAACTTGCATAGTACTGCAAAGTGCTGGAAATCTCTTCCACCTTCCTCATGATTCTTTTCAGTGCCCCCGTTCCCCTTCTACTGGGGCTGGTCTGTACAAGGGCTAAAAACACCTTCCGACAAAAATAAACGGCGATCTGGGAAAACAGTGAAATACCATACAGAATAATACAATGGTAGATAGTGCCGCAAAAATTCCAAGATTTCTACGGTTAATGAGACATTTCCAAAGGAAATTAATGAAAAATGGATAAAATTTCCCTAGATTTATAACACACCCTAAATGGCTACAATATTCTATTAATCGCAATAACAAAATTGACAGGAATTTACCACACACCATTATGGTATTAAATATAAAGACTGCACTTTTTTCTCTCTCTATCAAACATAAGGAAATATGGGATAACGTACTGCTTAAACAATTACAATAAAATTAATGATAATCAAAGCATCATCTAATAAAAGCAGTTCAAATCTAATGAAATGAAAAGTAGGACATATTTAATCCATTTAATTATAAGAACTCATTAAACGTGTATATACTAAGTTTCTCATCAATCGCCTCTGCATGTGCTGGCCTCCATAATTATATGATTTCTGCAGAAAATAAAAAAATTCAAATGCTCAGTGCATGACAGGCTATAACTACTACTATTGCTTTTATTATTAATCGAACCTATGCATATGTAATTTGGAACTAAGCATAAGGGCATTGACCTGGTACGAAAAAATCCGCAGAATAAGACACCAACTGAAAGGAGAAGAAACGAGGTGGGGGAAGTAAACCCAAGAGTAATTCATATCGAGATAACAAAGATTAAAAGGGTCATTAGACATGAATGTAAATAAAAAGCAACATCAATTAAGAAAAAGAAAAATATCTATTACAAAAAGATAAATCACAATACCTCTACCGTATTTAACCATGTTTTCCATTATATTTACGTTGAATATCTCATAGTTCATTTTAAACTGTTCGTACATTTTAATTAGTGAAACGCAGCGTTGTTTTAACAAAACAAGTGGAGGATTAGCCCTCAAACTGGATGTATTTTTTGTATAATTATATTTCACAACAGTGTATATTATGAATGTATGAATGGATTTCCCCATGTTCAAAACAGCTGTCATGACAAACGGACGACATTCCTTGGTGAAGACTTTACCACAGGGGTGTTACATCAGCAAGTTTTTTTTTTTTTTTTTTTTTTTTTTGCCGGCGAACTTTGCACCACGTAACCGATAACGTTTTTTTTACACTGGGTGAAAATTTAAATCGATTATAGTCATTAAAACCGTGCAATACGAGCACCGGCATACACGATTCCATATTATGCACCAATACTGAATACGCAGTGAAACTTTAGGCGACCATATTAAGCACCAATACTGAATACGCAGTGAAACTTTAGGCGACCATATTATGCATCAATACTGAATACACAGTGAAACTTTAGGCGACCATATTATGCACCACTACTGAATACACAGTGAAACTTTAGGCGACCATATCATGCACCAATACTGAACACATAGTGAAACTTTAGGCGACCATATTATGCACCAATACTGAATACACAGTGAAACTTTAGGCGACCATATTATGCACCAATACTGAATACACAGTGAAACTTTAGGCGACCATGTCATGCATCAATACTGAATACACAGTGAAACTTTAGGCGACCATATTATGCACCAATACTGAATACACAGTGAAACTTTAGGCGACCATATTATGCACCAATACTGAACACATAGTGAAACTTTAGGCGACCATATTATGCACCAATACTGAATACACAGTGAAACTTTAGGCGACCATATTATGCACCAATACTGAATACACAGTGAAGCTTTAGGCGACCATATTATGCACCAATACTGAATATTCAGTGAAACTTTAGGCGACCATATTATGCACCAATACTGAATACACAGTGAAACTTTAGGCGACCATATTATGCACCAATACTGAATACACAGTGAAACTTTTTAGGCGACCATATCATGCACCAATACTGAACACATAGTGAAACTTTAGGCGACCATATTATGCACCAATACTGAATACACAGTGAAACTTTAGGCGACCATATTATGCACCAATACTGAATACACAGTGAAACTTTAGGCGACCATATCATGCACCAATAATGAACACATAGTGAAACTTTAGGCGACCATATTATGCACCAATACTGAATACACAGTGAAACTTTAGGCGACCATATTATGCACCAATACTGAATACACAATGAAACTTTAGGCGACCATATTATGCACCAATACTGAATACACAGTGAAACTTTAGGCGACCATATTATGCACCAATACTGAATACACAGTGAAACTTTAGGCGACCATATCATGCACCAATACTGAACACATAGTGAAACTTTAGGCGACCATATTATGCACCAATATGAATACACAGTGAAACTTTAGGCGACCATATTATGCACCAATACTGAACACATAGTGAAACTTTTAGGCGACCATATTATATGCACCAATACTGAATACACAGTGAAACTTTAGGCGACCATATCATGCACCAATACTGAACACATAGTGAAACTTTTTAGGCGACCATATTATGCACCAATACTAAATACACAGTGAAACTTTAGGCGACCATATTATGCACCAATACTGAATACAGTGAAACTTTAGGCGACCATATTATGCACCAATACTGAATACACAGTGAAACTTTAGGCGACCATATCATGCACCAATACTGAATACACAGAGAAACTTTAGGCGACCATGTCATGCACCAATACTGAATACACAGTGAAACTTTAGGCGACCATATTATGCACCAATACTGAATATACAGGGAAACTTTAGGCTACCATATTATGCACCAATACTGAATACACAGTGAAACTTTAGGCGACCATATTATGCACCAATACTGAATATACAGGGAAACTTTAGGCGACAATATTATGCACCAATACTAAATATACAGGGAAACTTTAGGCGACCATATTAAGCACCAATACTGAATACACAGTGAAATTTTAGGCGACCATATCATGCACCAATACTGAATACACAGTGAAACTTTAGGCGACCATATCATGCACCAATACTGAATATACAGTGAAACTTTAGGCGACCATATTATGCACCAATACTGAATATACAGGGAAACTTTAGGCGACCATATTATGCACCAATACTGAATACACAGTGAAACTTTATGCGACCATATCATGCACCAATACTGAATACACAGAGAAACTTTAGGCGACCATATCATGCACCACTACTGAATACACAGTGAAACTTTAGGCGACCATATTATGCACCAATACTGAATATACAGGGAAACTTTAGGCTACCATATTATGCATCAATACTGAAAACACAGTGAAACTTTAACCAAAAATGTGATAAAGGACTCTAGAAACATGTTCACGTGGCACCACCTTTAATTTAAACAGCCACAGGATAAACTTCTTTCTCAAGATGTTAATAGTTCGTCGTTTCTGGAAATTAGCCTACCTGCTTACTAGCCTTGAATCTCCGTTTAGAAAAAACATTACCTATCGCGAGCTAAATTTATCCTGCAACCCTTACATCTGACTAGAGCCAGTCTAGTCAAGAACTGAAGTAAAGCCCATCCTCCCCAATGCACCTTCGAGGAGAACTTCAAAACAAGAAATTCGGCAACTATGAAAACACGAATCAAAATTATCTTCGAGTACATATCAAATTACATATTAACATGCATCGAAACTAAAATGAGATTTCATACAACTGCACAAATTTATAGCCCGAGTACTAAGGAAATGATGAGCGTATGGTTAACGGATTTAACTTGTAAAAATTTAATAATTACAGACACTCATTACAGTACGTGACAATGACACAGCTTCTCAGTACAACTGCTGATGGTAACCATCTTACCAATAATCATGAAAAAACCTTTAGGTTACTCAGATGAATATCACGACTAGCCTAAACTTTGGAGTTGAGTGATACCGAGTAATCTACCTAAGCAAAGGCACTTGAAGGTCCCTAAAACTATGCACATTTTAAGGTCATTACTTTCGTTAAAAAATAATAATCCACCTAAATGCGGGTGAAAAGTAAATATCTAAGATGTTAATGAATGAAAAAACACAATAAAAATATGAAGCATTTAAATTTAAGAAGTCTTCAACAAATTTCAATGTTCGAAGTTCAAGAAAAATAATGGTTAATGAGATATCTTTTATGAGTAAGAATTCAGAAATTAGTAAAATGGTGTAAAAACTAGGAATGCAGTTATTTTAATAAACTGAATAAACTTTAAAAATACGGGGTCAAATCTGGTGCTTGAAGAAGTAATTATGTATTAAAATAATTCACGTCCAAAATCTTTGTAGGATACGACTTGTAAATCACAAAAATTGAGAATGCAAAAATTACTCGTTAAAGTTTACCTATTTCTAAATCCATAAGGAAAAATTGTGAAAAATAATACTTTCCAAAAACCGCTCAGAAACATGTACACATAAATTTAATATGTTAATAACGAGATCTTGGAAAATGTGAAGAGCCCTAAATGCACATAAATTTAAGCATATGAAATAAGTTGAAAATCCTTATGAAACCAAATTTACTTGTAAATCGTGTACTGGATGACTCCATATTACAATTAAAAAAGAAGATTAAACCCATATATTTTAAGAAGAGGACTAATTCCATATTGTATTTTGAAAAGAGAACTAAATCCATATTATATTTTAAAAAGGGGACTAAACCTATATTATACCTTAAAAAGGGGATTATTATTTATAAAAGATCTAAAATACTACGTGTTCATTCTGAACACAAATGGAAAATGAAAGCGATATCAAATGAAACAACCGTAATTTCACCAAGATATATGTCCAATCTAAAAACAGATAGCTCTTTAGGTTTTCAATATAGGTATATCAATAGAAACTAAAGAAACAAGGGTAATTTTGAAAAACATTCTAAAATTTAACAGCGTAAACTAATGTTAGGAAAAAATCAGGAGGCTTCACGTCTTTCAAACCTGAGAAAGTATATTAACTTCCGAATATATCATTTGTCCTAATGGTAAAGATAACTGTAGTAAAATAAAATAGCTTAGAAGATGTAGTGTTCTCATATCTACACATAATTTAAGAGTGACTAGTTGATTTTGGGAACTTTCAAAGGATCTAAGCATTTACAGCTTTTCAAAATTTGTCAACACTTCAATCTATGTGAAAATCTAAAGCAGAATTATCTGAAAAAATTATATATCCAGTTATGATATTTATATCAACTTCATGAGATAACAACAAATCTATAAAATACATCCTACAGGGAAGAGGGCTTCTTTCATAAATCTCAGCAATCAATATAAGCATAACAAAGTGATGAGAAATCTATTTACTCATGGAAAGGTGCACATTGATCTTCATGAAGTAGAAGACTACATGACTAAATACAGTAGATTACGTTAGGTCAGGTTGCAGGATCGAATCAAGAAAACATGGAATGTTCAATGGTAAAGTCAATTATGATTTTTTATTTATTTTATTTTCTTTTTAAATCGCACTGCCCAAGTGTGAGGAACAAACAAATGCCCCTTTCTATCCTATACCAAAGGAAACTGGGAAAAAGGAAAAAGGCACTGCATAACCCCTGGAGAAATCAATCAAAGCCACGTCTTAAAAACGCCTAAATTAGTTGAGGCTGGAACCGAGCCATACCCTAATTCCCCAAAAAAACTAAAAACTAATAAAAGCGGACAAACAACAAATATGTGTGGAAAAAACCCTGAAACTCATACACAGGAGCACGCCTGCGCGTTTTGGGATCTGGTCGTACTGTATTACCAAAACAACATAACCGATGACAGCAATATACCTCAATATTTAGATATTACTGAAACATCCATTATTTGCGATCGTCAGCCTCCCCCTTTCATCTTTTTTTTTTAATTCGTCAACGAATCATGCTAGATATGCGACCACCATTCAACTGCTAAAACATGGAGACCACATATTCTTGCTGACCTTATTGAAAAACATATCCGATACAAAAGGTTCCGAATGCCATCCATATTCAAATTCTCTATTGCGCACTGTTAACCTCTTTAGAGGGAAAAATAAAAAAAACCATTCATTGTTGTCCCAATGGCTGCAGGGATAAATCCTATGTTTCCGAATGACGTCATCCAACGAATTAAATCTCAGAGATAAATACAAATTTCATTTTATATCACAGTGGAAACATTATGGTACTAACCCTGTGGTAGTTTTAAGTGTTTTCTGCGCTCAAGCACATGCTGAGATTTTATATATACATATATATACACACACACACATATATATATATATATATATATATATATATATATATATATATATATATATATATATATATATATATATATATATATATATATATATATATATACAAAAAGATGATGGTGAACGAAAAAGTAAAAAATTACCTCACTTATATGTGCCTCTCTGTAAGAAAGCCATTTGTATGGACTCTTCCGTCCATACGTTGCGTTCACTAATATTTAATTATTAAATTAATATAATTACTTTAATTTCCCCATAAATCATGCTCCTAATACTTACACCGCACAGTAAATTTCAAATCTTGCACTGTTGTAAAAGGACATCAAACTCATCTCACCTGGTCTTGTTTTCCTAAACCAAAGAATACCGTTAATTATTTCATTTAGGTTTAGCACCAGATCTTACCCTGATCTTTCGAAGGAGTGATCAATACACATCAGCCACATTGTCATTTCTAATAAATATTATGGGCAAATTATGATCAAGGGAGACATGAAAATGTTGAATACAAGAACAATACGTTTACGTTATGATTTGCTAAAATTGCTGAATTTTGAGGAATACATACTTCGTTAGCGAATTTGATAAGAATAGTTTTTAGAACCTTAATATCTCAGCCGCCAATCGTTTTAGACTTTAAACCTTCATTTTCAAGAAATCTGGAACTATTCATCGCTTATATAGTTTCTGGCATGAAGCAATCATGAAGTTCGGCGGAAAGACAAGGAGATTTGCCTCTAATTTTTTTTCATGTAAAAGTCGGTGATACTTGCAAACCACAGCCTCTATTTATCTCGGGCTCAAAGTAATAACAAAAGAAGAAATGCTTAACGCCCCAGCCACCATTTCAGGAAAATACGGGAGATTCCAAGAATCACATAAAAAAGAAGTAGGACTTCATACAGAAAAGATAAACAAGGGAAAACCTATATCTGTTGCCGTATATAAATTTTGCCATTTACCTATGCGTCATTTTCTTAGTAGCATCTAATGATTTTGATAAGTGGTCCCAATTCCTTTATCTTCCTTTCATTTTTTTCCAGCTACTCTAAGATTAGTATATCAAAAAAGTGGTTTTTGGCTAGACGCTCCGACCCAACAAGGGATTCATTAAATAGTCAACGTGGGGAAGGCGACCATTTTGTTTACAGGCAATTATTGGTGAAGAACAAAAATATGGTTAATTTGAAAATTAAGTAATAAAACGTATTTCTCACTGTCACTATAATATAATTACATTAGCATCTCTAACACTAGTGATAATACGTGGTATTATTTGAGTACTATTATAAAATAAATTGAATTGAAGCGTAAAATAATTTACAAACCACTTTTGAAACGCGGTACACCATCTGAGACCCCAACAGGAAATATTACGTACTCGATTGCTGATCAGACACTTTTTCTATTAACTAGAATGTCTCTGAAAATAAGTTAAAAATGATAATCAATTAAATAATTAGTAGTATTGATAAATGTTTAGGCCGTGTTATACTAGCTCTCAAACAAATCTCCCCTTTACTTTACTTGCAATGAAAATACTGCATTATTCTTAAGTTCAAGATAATGAATGGTACAGATTTATGCATCCCATAAAAGTCTTTCGTCTCTTGATTTATCAAGACGCACGTTTCATAGCACTCTAAAAGGTACGCAAACACTTCAGACGTGCTTTATTTGACAAGCAGTCTGAAGAAAGTACAATAACATTTCGAAAACTAACTTTTGCTTTGTTGAAAAACTTTAGTCTCCCTTTGCTTGAAAGGCCTGATTTAATTTACGGCAAACATTGGATATGTTCATGGCCTACAGACGTTATGTACAGTGATGTACAAATAATGTCAAGCTAGAACGTTACTCGATCTTCACGTCTGATTAATCTGTCACTACCGAGATATTACAACGTTCTCTATAATAGTTATCAACTATTTTCTAATCGTTGATATAAGTATTCCAAATCAAATTAAGTTTGTTATTCTTTACAATATTTCTCGCAATTTTGTTGCATGCCCTTACGTGGAGAACATAGTACGTGAAAGCAGAATAAAAATACGTGAAAGGAATCCGCACCATAGAATTTAAGAAACAACCAACCCCCATGAGTTTCCATACAAGAATTACTTGAAGGCTTAATCAAGTTCTAATTTTCCTGGCGTGTTAAAAAAATGATCACGCCTCACTCCAAATCCAGTCTTTCCATTATATAAATATACGTCTTCTGGAGTTCCTAGAATACGTATGTTTGTAATTAAATACCATTCTACAAAGTCAAATGGTTCCTCGCTTTTACTTGAAATTTTCAGGAGTTCTCAGACTAAGGGATAGTAACTATATTCTTGCCGCGAGTTTCTGTCTCTTGTCATGATAAATGCCGATGATGTTCCTAATCTTAAGCCCGGAAGAACATGAAAAAACTAAAGGGGATTAAAACTACAGATGCCATAAATCACTATTGTCCTTGGCCTCCATAGAGGAAAGATTGAGGCTAGTAAGGTAAATACACATACTATAAACATTAGGTACTGGATATTTATTATCACTGTTACCTCATGAAATAAAGACGAAGAACGACAGTAAATATCACTTTACCAAGTGAAACTTTGGACGTGACTACAAATACTATAATATCACGAAAGTCCCAGTTCAACATCTGATTATAAATGCAACTCACGACTACAAAAGAACACTTTTATATATAAATAAACATAACCTTTTATTCACAAGAAAAACTTTAATATTCAAACGATATCCTGACTGAAAGATAATGTTCTCAATGGAGCCTGGACAAAAAAGCCGAAAATGTAAAATTTATGTAAGTTTGGATAAGTACATTAAACTACTGTAGGCGCCACTACAATAGCCAAATCCGATATTCAGTTCTTAAAATCAAATTACACTGGACGACTACAAATTTTACACAAGTAACCCCGACAGTTTTCATAAACATAGTCCTTGGCCATCTCAGATAAGACGCACATAAACTTGTTCCTTAAGATTTTTTTAAACATTCAACGTAAGAATAATGTCTTTGTCTGTGACAACAAAGGACTGAAGAATCAGAGATTTTCTGCCTATGAATCATGTTAAATTAAGATGAAATAGTAATAGAAAAATTAGCAATTTGTATTGCTTTGTTGATATTGAAATAATCTTACCGCTTTGCAGATTTTAAAATATACATATCTTCACAGAAAACAGAAACCGAAATTCATTATTCAATACAGGTGCACTGAACCTAAAACTTTGAGTTGTTAATGTGTCACACTCCGCGCAAGAATTATTAATGGCACATAAGTGACATTAGCACTTCTATTCATTTTAAATCTGCCATTCATTTTCCACACAAATAACAATTTTGCAAATGTTTTTACCTATTTTTCAAGATAAAAAAAAACTGACACTTCCATGAGAAAGTATCTTTACCAGTTCAACACCAACGGCTGCAATTTCTTTTCGTAGTTGTC
Organism: Macrobrachium rosenbergii; assembly: GCF_040412425.1. Classification (NCBI taxonomy): domain Eukaryota; kingdom Metazoa; phylum Arthropoda; class Malacostraca; order Decapoda; family Palaemonidae; genus Macrobrachium; species Macrobrachium rosenbergii. The sequence goes on from NC_089788.1 coordinate 51,267,430, forward strand.
AGTTTTCTTTAGATAGATTTGATGCAAAACCAAGAAAGAATAACACAACGCCTCTTCCAAGATTATCTATAACTACAGCTATAATCATTATAATAATGAGATCCATACAACAAACATTAATTTACGACAGCTCTAAATATCTACACAAAAAATAGAAAACAATACAAGTTTAGGAGCAAGGATAAAATTGTAAAATGCTATGTAAGACAGAGAACTGACGATTTTCACAGTTTATAACAAATAACTAGGCCTAATTGGGCCTAAAGATCAAAAGGGAAAAGAGGAGGATTTTGAAATGCTGATAAATAAGGATTACCATTAAACTGGAACGCTTTTATAATGACGCTTAATGGGTTTCAGGACGCACCAACTTGACAGCAGGAAACCAGAAATACAAACTATAACTGGCTTTTCATCAGCACATTGCCATTTTACTAAAAGACAACCGTGTCCAGGGGTATATCATTTGCATGAAATATTCTGCAATTACTGCAGATGCTTGGCGGTAGTGGCAAGGACTGCCAATAATTTGTACATTACCATCAAGCTTAAACGAAAGCGTGGCAACTTTCATTTAACGACTGAAACAAGGATGAACGTCTATGTATAAAATCTCCGAACCAATATTTTATTATTATTATTATTATTATTATTATTATTATTATTATTATTATTATATGTAAATGTGTGTGTACTGATGAAATTAAACTAGCCTGACCTATGAAAGATCACTGTTTGTTTGTTATTTAGTAAAGGGAAAGCGATTGATGCATCTTCCATCCAACAACAAAATGCAAAGCTTTGACTGATATCTGCATCTCGTAGTTAGTCGAATGTGGAGGTCAAAGCCAGGGGGAAAATAAAAGCAAGGTCAAATTAGGTTGGTAAACTTATTCAATCTGAACACTGATTGCATTTCAAGGGGGAAGTTATAATGAACATTAATACTTTTCGAGGCCAGATCGAGTTTTACCGATGAAAAGAACATCTGAGATTAAAATATTTGGATGAATACAGGCAAATAAAAGGATGCTTTCTACCCCTGCTGAAACACTGACCAGGGATATAAAAGCACATAAAGTTTACAACTAAACGCACACACATATATATTATATATATACATATATTTATATATATACACACATATATATAATAATATTTTTAATACATATACATACTGTATATTATATACATAAATATATCTATAAGCATACATAAACACACACACACATATATATATATATATATATATATATATATATATATATATATATATATATATATATATATATATATATATATATATATATATGTGTGTGTGTGTGTGTGTGTGTGTGTGTGTGTATACAAGATAACATAAACACATGATGAATGCATACAGAATAAAATTATTTATATATACCAACACTGTTACTATCATGTGCACTCTATCGTAAATAAAGATGTCCTCCATGCTAAATTTTGACTGCAGATCTAACCCTTTCTTTCCGTAACTCTCTTAAGAAGTAATTTGTCAGATCACCTCAAAGAACCAAATTGTGGTAATCACTTGAGCATTATTTACAGTGGAAGAGCAAGTACCAGGTCTAGAAGTTAATAACGCAAAGTATTCAGAATGGCACTCAGACATTTCTTGAATTATGTGGTTTGAGTTAACCTTCACATGATAGGTGTCATCATTTACTTGGCTGTTATAGTCTATATACAAAATGAAAAAAATAGACTTTGTGTCTTTTTCGCAAAGAAACAGGAAACGTAAAGCCTCAAACGACATAAAAGGCATTTAAATAAGATTAATGTTTTCAGTAAGGTTCCAGAAAAGTAAATAATATACTGCAAGAAATACAAATGACCCCTATCCCTACAAGTGTTCTCGTTCATTCTTGCTCCCCAAACTGAAGAATTATCCAAAAGAGGCTCTATACAAGATGATCTCCATTGAAACATGGAAAGGAGAATGCTCCCTAATTAACGCGTTACTCAGGTATGAACTGCTCAAGTAAAAGAATAAAATTCTGATAAATTCCTCTAAAACTGACATAATTAAATGGGTCGCGAGAGGGAAGAAAAATAACAATAATGTTAATAGAAGTTTATGTTAATAATACTTGTAATAATGCTAACACAAGATCATGATAATACAACATATGTAAAATAAAAAGAATGTTAAACGAAAAGAAAATGGTGTCTGTGTTATACTAAACCGTTCCAAAACATAAGTTACAATTCCATCAAACTGTGGGAGTTACTTTGTCCATTCAAATACGTTAAAATAAACTAAAACAGAAGGGGACTGAATAAAATACCCTTAAATATTGGACAGGTTTGAAAAAAAGCCACAAAACTAAATAATGTGCAATAGTTCTGAGCTCAGCTTCATCAATTTATTTTCTAAACCACACTGTGAAGCAATAAATATACTGAATATATGTCTGCTCATAGGGGCGCGTCCTCACATGCATACATACATAAATACATGCATACATACATATATACATACATATACACACATTTATGAATAAATAAATAACATATCTATCTATCTATCTATCTATCTGTCTATCTATCTATCTATCTATCTATATATTATATATATATATATATATATATATATATATATATATATATATATATATATATATATATAATATATACATATATATACACATATATGTGTGTGTGTGTCTGTACTTTTAATCAAGTTCAGTATAATTCTTGCGTATGTTTTGAATGCCTATACATAAGCACATAGAGCCTATACGAATTAAGACACACAAACGCCTACAGTAAGAGAACCTTGCACAAAAGTATGTAACTCAGCACTGAGTTCATGTTATGTGTCTGCATGTATCTGGGTCTTATTCTTCGTTACAAACGTTCTCTATTAAGGCCTATCCTGGTAACTAAATGCATTTTTCCTGTCTCATCAGAACCACCCCCCCCTGTCTTTGTATAACCTCCTGTTGAGCTTAATTCATAGAGGTGGATTACTTTCCATTTCCGAAATACAGTTCATCAAAATTTCTATTGTAATTTTAAAGAATGACAGTTCCTCAGTAAGCAGACTATGCATATATGATCACATACAGGAAGATATTCTTTACTCAGATTTATACATTCTTTGGATTAGGTACCAAAACCCTAAGGAGATCTTTTTTTAAACAAAGAACATTTTGTGTGAATGTACGTGTGTGTGAGAGTGAGTGAGTGTGAGAGATAATGCAAGAGAGATTGAATTACTTAATAAAAATAAATTAAGGATATTAATACGTTAACATCAGCATCAAAAGCATTCAGAGATCTTCATAACAGTTTCAGCTGATGTCTCATTGTGTTCCATAGAGAATCTTACTCTGAAGGCCAACCAGATTTGTTCCATATGTTCACATAATAATCATAACAATACGATTTACTTATTAACGTAACACTGAACCTCACACAGTTTATTAATTTTACAATCTGTAATTTCCCTATATTTTTTCCTTTCTGACACTCGGCATCTGTACTATGACTGGTGCAGTTCACGAGGATCACCCTATAATTGTGACTCCCTACGAATAATATATTTACAATATGCTGCTAAATCTATGGATCACCTGCTACGTGAGTTTATTCTTGGTATGAGATTTCCATATGAAGGAACTATCGTTTTTTTTTTTTATTTTTTTTTAAAGGAAAATTTAATTTTGCCTGCTAGATATCACACCCTGGACATACCCAGTCTGTTCGACTTTTTCACATTCTTGAATACTCAAGGAATTATGTCATGAAATTCTTTGCTTTCAAGTATTCAATGCCCAATCAATATCCAACTCATGACTTTGTTTCTTTTCTTAATTTACCTCAAGTCAAGGTACCTGAGGCAGCATATGAGCCACATACTTTGACGTGCATTGTCCACTGGATATCTGACACTGCACATACCCAGTCAATGCTGCTCGATTTTATGCTCTCATTTCTTGATTTATGCTAAATAAAAGTGTCTGTAGTCTAATGTATGTGTTACAAGCCCTACTGTCATCTTTTTTTTATTTTCTGGGGATTCAGCTGCGCATTCTTTCATTTTTGCTGTGCCTTACATCCAAAAGTAGGAACCAGCACTTCTTCGAGTGAGAGTGAGCACTGAGCTAAGTTCCTTTGAGGCACGTGAGAAGAACTATTAAGTATAAAGGAAAGAGAGAGAGAGAGAGAGAGAGAGAGAGAGAGAGAGAGAGAGAGAGAGAGAGAGAGGGAAGGCGACAGAGACGTGAGCAAAACAAAATGTATGGAAGGCTGAAGGGTGAAAGGGGATTGGGGGACAGGGGCACTTACTGGACGACAGGTAAAAGGGAGCGCCCACAAAATGGCGGCCAACCGCACCCGGAGGACCTTTTGGATGTCAGTTATTTTAGGGGCAATATTATCAATATGCGCACCCCCTGGCGTTTGCGGCTTATTCACGCTACGCCTTCAAAAGAAGAAATCGCACACAAACTGGGCGACTGCTGATAGAATACGCTATTATCATAACTAGGAGAAATAAAAACGAAACAATTAAGACTAGCGTGCTTCCCCTGCATTCCCCCCGACTGTATTGGAGACATATGAAACTCTGTATGCGCATAGGGGTTGACTGGCT
>NC_089788.1:51277047-51282047 GCF_040412425.1 Macrobrachium rosenbergii
ATATGGACGGTGGAAGGTAGAAGGAGCTTGATTCATAACATGTATTCAGGGGGTCAATAAAACGTATGATGGTGGAATATGCGAAGAGTGGGGTCAAATGAGGGTAGCTGCTTATAACTACAGATTTTGACAAAGACTTGTGGTGTCTATGGAGGCCAGGGATCGAACGTAAGAAAGGATTTTTGAGCCAACTCTTCTTTACGGGAGTGACGTATAGATGTGAAATTATTTCATATAAACATCTCGCTTTTCAAGTTGACGGGCTATGAACTACTAATAAATATCAAAAGCATAAGCTAATATAAATACCAAATGTCATTTCATAAACATAAAAAACTACAAAAACAAATCAATGACAGAAATAATATACATTTCAATACAATGAAATGATGTTAGTAAAGAACATACTTATACAATATAACAAAAAATATCTGCCTTCGAGCAAATTATTTTCCTAAAGAATTCCAGACGAAAGTTTTTTAATAAGGTCAAATATTTAATAATATAATTTATAAGAAAGCATACGTACTTCATCTACCTACCGAAGTTCCATTTAATCTTACATCTTACATTGTCTACTTATATTTACTGATATGTAAGTATGTGTATATATATATATATATATATATATATATATATATATATATATATATATATATATATATATATATATATATATATATATATATATATATATGCAGGAGAGCATGCGTGCCTGTATTTATTTTTCTGAGATTTCACTGACTTCACTTCAGAGATTATAATCTTTGTATTTCTCTACTGCTGACTATTACACTGTATATCTAAATTTTCACATAAGTTCATTATAATCTTCGGAAGTATGCCAAGCAAGCTGACGACTTTTTCGCCTCAACTCATATGTGTGTGTCCTAATGCTGAATAACGTCAAACACACAGCCCTCCATACGCACACAGACACAAACACACACACACACACACACACACATATATATATATATATATATATATATAGAGAGAGAGAGAGAGAGAGAGAGAGAGAGAGAGAGAGAGAGAGAGAGAGAGAGAGAGAGAGAGAGAGAGAGAGAGAGAGAGAGAGAGAGAGAGAGAGAGAGAATATATATATATATATATATATATATATATATATATAGAGAGAGAGAGAGAGAGAGAGAGAGAGAGAGAGAGAGAGAAAATTCCCCTGCAAACCACAGGAGACCAAGGACGAAGACGAGTGTGGCTACAACCAAAAGAAACGGCGTTTATTTCAGGAAGACCTTGGTTCTCATTCCTTTGATTTACTGGTGACTGCAGATTAACCTTCCATTGAAGAATATAATATTAAAGAAACTAATAAAAATGTAGGAAATTGTCTTCTATAATAGATTAAAGTAATTCCTAGGCAAATCAATTCAGAATAAATTAATGAAAAACATTGCATGATTAAATATTTTTACCACTATTACAATTACGATTATTATCTTTCATATTCATCATATTTTCCAACTAGGGATGCAGTATCACTTGCGATGATAATAATAATAATAATAATAATAATAATAATAATAATAATAATAATAATAATAATAATAATAATAATAATAATAATAATAATAATAATAATAATAAGGGAAACATTCCTATGGAACATTTAGCTTAAAAAGTTAGCTTCCCTAAAAATTACCATCTGTGAAAAACGACAAATAAAAAATAATGCGTGTTAAAAAGAACAGTTATTGACATACAAATTAACATTATAACTCAGAAAGCTAAGGCAACAATGCACCGTACTTAAAAGTATCACTGCAAATATAAGGATGAGATCAATAGAACAATGAATATGTCAAGAAAACTGGTAAATGGTAAAATGAGGGAAATCGTTTTTTGTCCATTTCGTTCCCACAGCACTAAAGAACTGTAAGTTTTTTTCAGCGAAAAATACACTCTTTTTGATGTATAATGTCAGCAGGATACAAATGTCAATAAAAACTATATTAAATTAAAATCAACTCATTCTTCGAAAAGAAACTAATATAAAGAAATTATGTTACGTTTGGAAATAGTTAATCGGAAGAACACTGCATCAGAGAGAGAGAGAGAGAGAGAGAGAGAGAGAGAGAGAGAGAGAGAGAGAGAGAGAGAGAGAGAGAGAGAGAGAGAGTCTTTTGGACTGAGCGCCACTACAAGAAAAACTAAGGCCAAGAAAAAAGTGGGTATGAAAATTCGATACTCAATGTCGCTAACGTTGTACCAAGGTTGCAAATTCATGAAAACGATATAACCATAACCTTAAAATGTTTAAGACTGAAATATGCGAGGGAGATTTTGGAATGAGGCGTGAATTCCCCCTAGAGTTATAAGTCACCACTGAAACCTGTGGTATAGAAGACCTTACGAATTCAAGGAAATCCTAAGTCAATCCTTCTGATTTTTGTGAATCGCATATTCATGAAAAAAAAATGTGGGATGAATATCATTACTTTTCGCATTTCCTATTTCACAAGTAGGGTTGAGCATTAGTTGGTTAGACTTTATACAGGGAAAATTTCCTAACTTCTAAAATATCTTCAAATTCGTCTAATCTTTCTCATTTCGAAATATTAATAGTATTTCAGAAAACATAACACCTTAACAAAAACAGTCTGTCTGCACTTCCTCCTATCTAAACTAACTCACAACGGACATTTTACTGTTTCTGAAAACGCAAACACACATTTATCATAAATAATAAATAATTTATATACACGTAAGTATTTATATATATATACATATATATATTTACATTTGCATATATGTATGTACACATACATATATATATGTGTGTATTTATACATATAACATTGTATATTTATGTATATATATATATATATATATATATATATATATATATATATATATGTGTGTGTGTGTGTGTGTGTGTGTGTGTGTGTGTGTGTGTGTGTGCACGTGTTAGTGCGTGTACACAAGTGTGTGACAACCCTTGTTCTTGATTTTCACGACCATGAGAATCCACATTCTTGAAAATATTAATTCAGTATGCAATAAACCTTTCTAGTAATCAAACAGTACTACATGTACCAAAATCCCATAACTTAACATGACTGCAATAAAATAAATAAGCTACATATCCTTGTTAATAATCAAGATACATTACACGAATATACCTGCATATAGTTAACTCGAAAGCTTAGCTAAAATATAGTTTACAAAAAAAAAAGCAGAAACGTAATACACAATAACTTTAAACTTACAGTGAAAGAGACTAACGCCTACTATAAAATAATGATTTTCGGTAATACAAAACCTCTCATAGGTAATACTAAAATTACGATGAAAAAACAGTACATAGGCAAAATAAGACCAGTTAACTATAAAAAATGAATGCAAATTAAACCTAAACAATAGTGTCCGTTGAAATAAATCTCAACATCGAAACACTCAAATATAAATAAACTACTACCCTAAGTCAACTATAGAATATCTTGCGAAAATTAGTAATCTTAATTAACAGACTGTTCCTCGAGTTCTATATAAATAACGTATTTTCTTGGGATGGACCTGAGTCAGTTGACGAATATATGTAAAACTGCATTGCACCTAGGTTACTATTCGTATATTTTTTTATAAATAATTAATTTTTATGGGATGGAATCTTGAGTAAGTTGGTTAACACACAGTATTTAAAAATAGATCAATGGGGTGACATCCATTATAATAGTCAAGAGCCTCACTCAATAGGAAACAGTTCATATTTTTATTATTATTATTATTATTATTATTATTATTATTATTATTATTATTATTATTATTGACTTGAAATTCAAGCTTCCAGAGAATATGGTATTCATTCAAAAGAAGTAACAGAAGGTATTAGAAATACAGAAAGAGAAGATCAGTTATTAGAAAAACAGATAAATTGACAAATAAATTAATAAATAAAATTGTAAGTAAAATATTAAAATACAAGCTGAGCCGTATTAGGGTAGTAATGCAGAAAACAAGTTCCTATTAAACACCACTTGGAAGGCCTTTATAAAACATCCTCTTAGTGCTGAAATATATCAATTCCGATTATCACTTAGACTGAATATTCCATTTCACTTTTTCTTTGAATGTCTACTCTACAGAATACTCGTTAGTTTGATCGCCTTCTGCTTATAGTGAAACTGCCTATTTTACAGACCTCATACCGGGAATTTTTCGGTGTTATTATTCTAACATGAACGTTCACAATAAATTCCTTAAATTACAAATGTCAACTCGATTAATCTCATACACAGAATATCTGCGTATAGTCTATATAATTCAGGAGAGCAATGACTACTATTTATACGTCCTAATTTAGACTGTCACGTAACTTACATGAATGGAAGTTTCTCGTAATATCCATTATTAGTTTCTCCATAAAATTAAACTGAAGTTCATAATGGGAGGAACAGAAGATGGAGAGCTTATTTTTACAGCTTGTTTTTTATTCTATTAGTTATTATACCAACTGTCGTTTCCCTAATGAATACCACTGAAGATTATTGTTTCGATGCACTGCTAACCAAATGATTAGATACCTCATTAGATACATTCTTGACGAGGAAAGAATGGGATGTTCATTATTTACTTTAGTTCAAGAAATAATTACCACTGATATTATTCAGCATGATTAAACATTCATATGAAACAAGGCTGAGGTCGTCGATTTCTGGAGTAAACATCTTGCAAGCATAATAATAACAAGGAAATAAATAGTAATAAAATTAAGGAAATCAAGAGCGGTAGGTGTAGAGAGGATGCCAATATTACAAAACTTCTGTTTCCCTTTTGTATTACTAATTAGGGTGTTCTTCATTTGGCACTGATTTCATCATTTATATTCACATTCCTTTGTATTCGTATCTATATTTAATAATTTATTGTTTTGTGATTGCTTACTTATCGCCCCCCATCCATTCTGCGATTTATCTACACGAGTAGTTTACCCAATGGGTGTAAATCTTTTTTATAACAATAATAAATATTATTATTAT
>NC_089788.1:51284547-51349547 GCF_040412425.1 Macrobrachium rosenbergii
TATATATATATTTAGACAGATCGACAGAAGAGAGGAGCCTGAATAATAAAAAAAGGTGAAAAGGTTAGCATTAGTTTAAGAATGCTTGTGAAAGTGACTCTGTTGAAGATGTAAGTGGAGTAATTACGGCACTAAAGAATGAAAAGATAGTAAGATTTAATGTAATTATAAGTTAGATGCAAAAGTAGTGGTGATAATGTAAGATGAGCTGCAGACAAGGGTTTGTAAAGTATATCTGGATAGGGGAAAGGTTTTAAAGGAATATGAGAAGAATAACTGTTCTATTGCATATAAATGAGGCACACTGGAAGTTTGTCATAATCTCATCTATGTATGGAACCTTCTCAATTTACCTTAAGGGATCACTTCTCGCTCTATCCTGCCATCCGACTCCTAATATTCTTCCAAAGGCTTTACTCTCAGATCAACAAAATCTTTTACATACAGTTTCAATGACTACTATGATTCACGTCTGTTTATCAATGGAGATCGTATTAAACTATTTGCATAATCTTTCTTTTGCGTGTAATTTCAGTCTTTCTAATTTCTCATTCATACTCTGCTTGGCCACTGTTTGATTTGCCTTTTTCACTCACTGACTAAACTCCAACATGAGAGAATCTGAACTGGATTTCACTGTTCCTAAATATTTGAAATATTTAGACTCATTACGGTTCTCTCCATCCAGTGTTATTTTATCCCTCTGTGCAAACTCTATCCTCATAACTTCTGTTTTTCTTGCATTTACATCGAGTCCCATCTCTCTACGTGTATGATAAATTACATTAAACCAGCTTTGTAAATCATCCGGTATTTTGCTGATTCAAACAGAACCGTCTGCATATTCTCAGGGTGTCAAGTTTCTATCGTTACTCCAATCTAAACCTTCTCTTCATTCTCCAACAATTTTTGTCAAAATAAATTTCACGAGAAGGGCAAAGATGAAATGTGGCATAACATTGCCCTCTAGCACCCAACAATTTACTGCAGTCACTTGACAAGACTCCATCAAGACTTAAAGGGGCATGAAATTACCTAGCACACCAGGGAAGGTGTATGGCAGGATTCTGACCAAGATAGTAAGAGGGATAACAGAAAAACTGATGGGGAAAGAAAATCCAGCGTTTAAACAGGGAAGAGGTATGTGGGTCAAGTGTTTGCTATGTAATGATTATGTGAAAGTTTAAAACTGAATGGGAAAAGCTGCATTTAGCATTCATGGATCTAGCAATAGCTTAGGGTAAAATAAACAGAGGCACTGTGCAGGGTCTTGGGTACGCATGGAATAGAAGATGGAGGATGTATGGGAGATGATAAGTTATTGGGGGCAATGGAAATATTTTTACAGCTGTAGCATCGCATATTTTAGAATATACAAACGGGAAAGTGACTAATTATGTGTAAAAGTGGGTCTAGAACATGAATGTGTTGCTTCCAAGGCTTTAATTAGGTACGAATTGAATGACGAGAGAAGTCGGAGAAAAAGACACTAATTTTAATTGCAAAGTCGTGGAATAAGAAAATGAGCCATGAAGGCTGTAAAACGGCTGACGTGCGCAGATGATAAAGTAGATGATTAGGGTATTAAAATGAAATTGCAGAAACTTATGGAAGAGTTTAGTGTCTGGAAAGAAAAAACTGAGAATAAATACGAGAAAGTTGAAGGTACTGAGGTTCAATGGAGCCCAGGAATATTTGCAATGAATGTGAAGACTGGGAACGTTTGATTAATATAAGTATTTGAGTTAATAAAAAGATGATGATAGGATGAGAAAAAAGGTGAGTCACAGAAGGCGTGAATGAAGGCAGCAGGGTGTTGTCAAATGATCGGATCGAGAATTTGATTGCCTAAGGAATCTAAAGTGGGAATGAAGAGTGGCTGTCAAATGAAAAGATTGGTTTTGTATATTGAGATGAAGTTTCGGCACAGTGTATGTGAAGTAAGAATAACTGGAAAAGGTGATAAACAAGGAGATTCTTGCTGAGGCAAAAAAGTTATCGAAAGTGAAAGGGCAGATCAGTGTTTTGGGCCTGTTTTGTCAGTGGAAAGAATAATCAACGACAGGCTTGCGAAAAGTGTATAATCTTTTTCTCTTCCGGAGGAAGTTATGCACGTACGTTGTAAAACAAGTATTGGAAAAGACTAGTCTTCATATCCAGGAAGTGTGAGAATGAGTGTGGGTAGGGGATGTGACTTGCTGCTGATGAGCATTTTCTGTCGGTGTTTGGAGCAATTATTGTTGTAGAAGTGTTCTGCACACAGGTTTCTTCCACGATTCAGCATTTATGAAAGTACGAGTGTGCCAGTGAGCTTTGTGTTTGTTTTTTTGCTTGAGCCACCAGCTGCCAGGGGAACCGTCGTCAAGTTGAAGATATTGTATACTGCGCACATATTATGCCCTTCAGTATGTCAAAAAGCCCATAAATTATAAAAAATTTTGTCAGTCATCATGCGCACATTAAGTTCGGTTTTAATGAATTGTCGTGGCAATTAATTACAGGGACAGTAAAAAAGGAATAAAACGGAAGGAAGAATCAACTTAATTTATAACTATTCTAAATTAAATATTTCGGTGTAAAGTCATGTAAGATTAGTTACTCGGCATAAAATTTCCAACAATTTCTTTCAAAAATCTTACAACACCGACAAAAAGAAGTCCTAAAACACAATTACATTTCCTGCATAGTAAATTCATTAAATGTTAAGCAATGCTAGACAGCTACTTAGGTAACACAAATATTCTAGGAAACAGCCGGAATATTTTTACATGAGGATGAGCTATCATTACTAGGAATAACACCCAAATTTATGGCAATTATGTTTTTTCCCAGTGTACAGCAAAAGCTCCAGGATGCTTGAAATGACTGATAAAAGTCTGTCGTTCAGTTACAAAACCTTCTCTCTTTGGTGTTCAACACCTAAAGAAACCACAAATTTTTGTCACGTTTCTATATTTCTAGGTTATCGAGTTTACACTGACACGCTTGGTCTGTTATTCAGTATAGAAATCATATAGCCATTATTTCTACCGTTTTTCTTACTCAGTCTGTTTTCTGCTACTGCACAAACATACAAAGACGCGTGCGTGATATATACATACATACATATAGCCTCTATATATATATATATATATATATATATATATATATATATATATATATATATATATATATATATATATATATATAATATATATATATATATATATATATATATATGTGTATATATATATATATATATATATATATATATATATATATATATGTGTGTGTGTGTGTGTGTGTGTGTGTGTACGTATGTGTGTATGTATGTTATAATCAAAGGACAGTGCAAGATAAAAACGTTAAATATTTTGGAGATTTTCAATTTACTTTTGCACACTGCAGTTTCATTAGAGATACCAACATCTCCAGAATATAAAACCATTGGGGAGACCCTGAGAGTTTTTTAACAGGACGATAGCAGTCAAGAAATACAGAGCCACCTTAATGTGCAAGGATACGAATTAAGCTATTGCATATATGACCAAGTGGTTTGTCACGGGGAAAAATGTGAGTAATACCAGCAAAATGTAATATCTATAAAATCAGCCGATAATTAAACACTGACAATAATAATACTCGTGTAGCAGTAGTAGTGGCAGTAATATGTATAGCCAAAATCTATTCCAAAACAAACCACCCGTGAATGACATCATTTTTGGTTGTGACAAAATATGACACCACCCAAAGATGAAGGAAAACTGACTAAACTGACTATAATGGGATATAAACTTACATGCACAGAGGGTAATTGTAAATCCCCAATAACATTTAACCGGTCTTATTATAAGTTCATTTTGGCGTCGGTTACAGTACCATCACACCAAGGGAACCTTCAAGATTACACCAGTGTGCACAAAAGACTTCGAGTATGCATTACCTTAAGTACCAACATAATTCATTGTGAAACCATTTTCATCGATTATTAGTGCTGATGGTGAATCTATGGTAATACATAAACCATCTGTTAATATCGAAAAATTCAAGGATGTAAAACCAGCCATCAACCAAACACGGACAAAAACCGGAAATTCGAATAAAAATTAATTCTAATAGATTTGATATTCTGTCCTGAGGACACTGTATCATAAACTGTACTGAGAATATGAAGCAAATTATGTGCATTTTATTAGTAGTAACATTTCTGCCATTGTTATTATGTTCATTGTCTAATTGTAGCCATCATTAATAACAATTTACATATTCTAATGTTTTAACTTTTATTCTTTACTGTCAAAAATCTTGAATAGGTCTGTCCAGAATGTTGAAAAGGTCAAGCTGTACCGTATCACCACAACATAACGATGTTATAAGTGTCGATCTTCACTTAACTTCATTATCTAAGCTTGGGTACATAGCGCGTGCTACTCTGGGTTCTTTTTTCATTTCCCTGAAATTTGTCTACGCGTACCCTTTGCTTTTGCCTATTCTTTATTGTATCCGATTTCTCATCCGATATCCAAGGTTTCCGTCTTGTTACCCCGTACCCAGTACTTATTTTCAAGAGATTTATACACATTCTTGGTGTTAAACCAGTCCTCATTGTTTGCCTGCTCCGCCTAAGACAGCACATCTATTTCTACATTCAGTTGTAAACGCCTCTTCATGTTCGTCTTCAAGAAGCTTTTATGAATAAAACAGATACTCTGTCAACTTTTTCGTTGGGTGCTTTTCATTTCTGCTTTACTTAGGCAATGACAAGCGGGTGATCAAAGTCACCTTTCCCTCCATACCTCCTAACATTCCTCACGTCTTCATTTTCTCTCTCCATTGATAGCTATGTGATCTATTTGCTTTCTATGACTGTCATCCGGGGATGTCCAAGTGTTTTTACAGAATTGTTTGCCGGAAAAAACAAAGTACCCCCAACCACCAAATTATTTGCAGCACAAAAACTATAAACTGCAACCCATTTTCGTTTGCTGTCTGCACCAGGCCTTCCTTACCTATTACATCCTCTGTATCTGTCAACTTTTGCATTCACATGGCAGCAACAATGCTCACATTTCTTCCCAGTATTTCATCTGTAACATTCTGCAGTTCTATGTAAAAACTCACACAGTACTCTCCATTCAGTATGTGCCACTTCTGCATGTTGTGTTAGATAGGGACTACCCCTTCTCTAACAATTCCACCTGCTCTTCCTGATTCAATATACTTATTAACCTCTTAGAATCTCTCTCTCCTCATTCCTTTGCATTGTGATATACGAACAGCTAAGGTATCTCGTCCATACTTCTTGAATACATTTTTTAATTGTTCTGAATAGGGTTCCTATGTTTCAATTTTCTATTCTCAGCTTACCCTTAGTACTTCCATAAAATGGGAGATTCTTAGCGCTCCCATACGCCCGGGACTTTGGGCTATCGCTAAACAGTGCCTACTGGCTTTTAACCAAGGTCATCCGCCAGGCGTCCAGAGTTTAAAACAAGAAGACAAAGAACTCAACGCTTTAACTCTATCCATCATCCCGTTGACAATAAATTCTGGTGCCCTTCTGAGCAAGGCCACAGTTTCGATAGTGGATCTCTTAACCTAAAGAGGTTTCAACCTATAAGGCAGAAGATGATGGTGCTACCAGTTGGGACAGCTGGACCTGGTGCTCATAACAGGTAAGGAAAAAACTCCCTGAAGGTATATACATACCTATATATATATATATATATATATATATATATATATATATATATATATATATATATATATATATATATATATATATATATATATATATATATATATATATATATACATACATATATATATATATATAATATATACTATATATACACATACATATTTATATAAACACACACATATATGTATATATACATATATACAGTATATATATAAAGAATCATTAGACTTGCGTTTATGGAAAATATTCGTTGCAAAAACTAAATTTGAAGTATATATTGAAAGTCTCGCAAAATGTCTCCCCCCGAGCGATTTTATTTTCTATTCCTTGGAAATAATATAATCACCCGTACTGGGACCTTATGCCTATAAGGACCCAGAATCTACTTTCAGTGAGACAATTCTGCATTTCTCTAGTTACTTTAAATTTGGACAAATAAAATCATATGCCGCTAGATAGTAACTTCACATCGTTGAATATGAGAATGAACAAAGCTACGCTATTTCCAACTCCCAACGTTTCTCTCAATCAAAAAAGATTAAGATAACCTTCATGCATACTACATGAGTGAAGGTATATCCCATCATAACCTAATAAATAAGCAAAAATCTTCAATATTACCTTCACTTATCCTGATATTTGAAGAGAGAGAGAGAGAGAGAGAGAGAGAGAGAGAGAGAGAGAGAGAGAGAGAGAGAGAGAGAGAGAGAATATATATATGACGACTATTATGCATACCACAAAAATATATATCTGACCACATTACAACTGAACAAACAACATTATTTCCTCGTGTCTCAAGATCTGGAGAGAGAGAGAGAGAGAGAGAGAGAGAGAGAGAGAGAGAGAGAGAGAGAGAGAGAGAAGAGAGAGAGAGAGCTACCTACTGTAATGTCCTTACTGGAAATAACACCTGAAAAAAAAAGAGAAAATCTTAATAAATAAACGTTTGGCAATTAGGCCTTTATACACTAGTTCATCTTAACTTCATATAAAACATTTACATCTATTTACAGACGATGAAAGGACAGAATTCCAACTGTTCCACATTGTCTAAAAACTAAATGTAAGTTGTGGTGAAGTAAAAGTGATCTAGTCTTCCCTGACTTATTACACAGTTGTGATCATTTTCTTAATACAAACGCATTTACATATATATATATATATATATATATATATATATATATATATATATATATATATATATATATATATATATATAAAATTTCTGACTCACGTCAGGATCGAACCCAGGTCTCTCAGGTGGAAAGCAAGGGCGTTATCCACTGGGCCACACAAGTCTAAAAGTTGGAACCTGAGAGCAACTGCACCCAAGGAATTACCTGGGCAAGCCAACTGCTTGCATACCAGCGAGTTTTCCCCAACTTCCCGACTCAGCAATGACCCAATAGACAACATTTCATTTCGAATTATCCCTTCTGAGTGAATAAGATAGAAATCATCAACACACAATCATGTGTGGAACAGAAATAAATTTCTGACTCACGTCGGGATCGAACCCAGGTCTCTCAGGTGGAAAGCAAGGGGCGTTATCCACTGGGCCACACAAGTCTAAAAGAAGTTGGAACCTTGTTTTCCACCTGAGAGACCTGGGTTCGATCCCGAAGTGAGTCAGAAATTTATTTCTGTTCCACACGTGATTGTTTGTTGATGATTTCTATATATATATATATATATATATATATATAAATATATATATATATATATATATATATATATATATATATATATATATATATGTATATATATATATATATATATATATATGTATATATTACATATATACATATATATCTATATATTTATATATACATATAATATATATATATTATATATATATATATATATATATATATATATATATATATATATATATATATATATATATATATATATATATATATACAGCTTGTGTGTGTGTATTGCAGCATATCGGAAGGTAGAGCCCAGCATCTCTTAAAGAAACGTCTTCATCTTTAAGCACATGTGGGAGTTCTTTTAAGTTCTGAATACAAAACATTAAAACCTTTACAAATGTGAAAAGTAAAATAACTGCTGAATGTAAATGCCGGAAGGATAGATAAAGGCAGCAGTATGGTTGGAATATAATGCTTGAAGCTGCCTCGAAAAATAGAAGGGAAATACAAAAAGCAAGTGAAGAACTAGCACGCTACAGCAAATTCTGAAAGTCCTTCATACTATCCTTTATCATTATTGTAGTATCAGTTACTCTAGTTGATGAGAAAGTGTTTCCACAGATGAATTATAGAATTATGAAGTAAGTGCCTTCATATAAACGGAAACGGAACTATTTATGCCCATTACTTGCAAAGGCCCTTATGGGTAGCAAAGGATAAATTTTTCAAAAGAAAAATATTTACAAAAAATCAGCATAAAATATTACCAATAAAATGGACTTGCGTTAGTGTCTTTTACTTTACGAACAATAATATGACCGGTGGAAGAAGTAAAATCTCACCCTTGTATATACACATCCAGGATATAGTTCATGATCCTATATATTCTGTCAGGGAACGTAAAATAAAAAAAAAGATTTGTGAAAGGGTTTGAAGAAAACATTAACTAAGATTTTGGGAACATGCGGGGTTGAAAGCATTTCTTTCTATTCTACGGAAAAATAATTCGAGATTAATTTCCTGTACAAAAGATCAAGGTTAAGGCACGTAGCCAAAAGGCTTATTAGCCAAAGCGAAATCAAGAGGTGACTTTTATAAAAAATAAATAAATAAATAAAAAATTAACATTTACAAAATTAACTTTATAAAAATACTTATTTTCATACGAAAACTTACTGCCAACTTTTTACAGTAACTTTCAAAGGTTTGTGTACTAAATAAAAAAATTTTTCATAATTTCTTTCTTTACAGCAATTTCCCCCGAGTGCTTATTTTCTTAATGTGTCGATAAGCAAACAAAATGGCCGAAGTCGCTTATCTCAAGTTGGGAGTGTTCGCTCTTCAGTGATCTACTCATCTGAGAAGGCATGAAAAACGAAAATCTTACACAGTTACTATCAGTAACCCTTTCTTTTAATTATGTAACGCAACATTTAAAGGACAAATATAAAACGTAACCTGAAAGTGAGAAAATATTTATGTTTACAATACCCTGTTATGAATGCAGCATATGAAAAGGAAAGAATGTTTAGGAATATTAATATAAATAAACAGCTACAAGATCATGATCTTCAATTTATCCTTGCTTCCTTGGATGACAGGATTTGCTGATGTCAATATGCCGCTAAACAATTCTTCAACCAACTTCGTCACAGAACTATGTTAATAAGGAGTTATCAACCAGTTATTTTACATAACTGTGTTAACAAGTTGTTACCCAATTGTTCACTGCTGGTTTATTTAATCAATACATTCAACGCCTCAGGTAAATGTACAATTTCATAATTAACATACCCATTCATAGTGTATTCATGGACAATAAATATAGTGATAATGATTTTCCACATCATCAACTGAGTAATGACCAAAATTTTTTTTGCTTTTCTTTAGGGCTCATAAATCTTAAAATAAAAATTCTGAATTTCTCTTACTATTCCCTCAAAACGCTAATATTAACATTACTCTCTCTAAATATTTTTGTTAATGGGCATTATCTGAACTGTTCTATTTTCAATGGACTTTCCTTCATAGGACACCAAATTTGATGATCGTTCCCATTGAAATGTTATTTTTATGGGAACAATCACTACAAAATGCTAAGAGTTTGTCCGCTCCCTCCGAATTTTAGCACTATGAGGTAGCTGTCCTGTTAAATGTTACATTCTCAAATGACCAATATCTTAAAAAAAAAAAAATAAAATAAATAAATAAATATATATATATATATATATATATATATAATATATAAATATATAAATATATATATATATATATATATATATATATATATATATATAATAATGAATCTGTCCATAAATGTTACTAACTAGAGGTCATTAGGCTCGAAATATACTACTTAAATGGTTTCACCTGAAAATAACGCTTGAATAGAAACGTCACTCTCATGAAATACAACTTGTAAGGGATTCGCTGCAACTGACTTGTCCTTCTCAGAACAGGGAATCTGAAGGAACAATTTTTCTTCGGTTCTCTTCAAGGAAGCTTTACAGTGGCAAAATTCATACGATTTTACTTGTTAAAAAGCAGCTTGTACTGTAAGTGCGGTGTTACACGAAAAGGTTCTCTGGTAATCTTTGAACATTTTGTTTCCAAATTTTAAGCCATCTGGCCAGTATTCTTTTATTGTTAAATAATTGAAGGCACGTGCACTTACAACACCATCAAGTGAAAATGGCTATCTTGAGTGTTACCACCTGGTAGAAAGTATGGCAGCATGATGCTGAAAGATACCACGAAAACGTTCTTACATTTGTAAATATGCTGACAATTTTGCACATGTATTAGATCGTTTTCCTTAAAACATAACATTCCTTTTAAATAGATTTTCATTAAATATAGTAAACCATGATTTAATCTTCAAATGCCTGACTTTAGACATCTTTTTCAAGTATTTAGGAAAATTTCCTATATATTTAAAATTCTAAAAAAAATGTCTCACACATATGTTTGATGGTACATTTCTTCACATTAATATGATGATATCGCCTGAGGAAATAGTTTTCCTCTACATATTTTGCTAATTTCACAAGACCATTTTAACGAACCATTTGTCTGAACATGCTCATTTTGAGGGAGCTGGTATCTTTCATGTCAAGAACTTTTTTTGCTTACGTGCAGTTTTAGGGGAAAGGCTGGTTTTCATTTTTAATTTCAACAATAATTTTCCTTATATTGCTAACTTCACATGAACATTTGCTTTTGTTAATTTTGATTGCTCATCTTCTTTCCACGGTCCCAGTAATGAGAAAATTTCCCTTCAGTGGTTATTCTGACACCCAAGGGGACATTTTCTTGGAAATAATCATCTACGGAATTATTTACAAATCGCAGTTACTAGTTTAATGAAAATATTTATTTTTTAATGTATATATCAACTACTCGATATTCCTTCTACTCTAATACATGTATTCCCATTAAAGGGTGATGAACTGAGATAACAATTCCTTCTAAATGTCAGTTTTAAATGCATATTTCTCTTCTGAAAGCACCGACATTCATAACATCCTATTTATTTAGAAATTAGTTGATAGATATAACATCCTCAAATGTTGGTTTTACAGTTGCCAAAATCTACCTTAATGAGACAAATGTGCTTTACTAGTTAATTATCACGAAATCTTTGCTGCAGGAGTACTGAACTAGTGAAAACTATTGAAAAACTGCTTTTCGGCACTTATCAATACATTCTTCCGTATTACTTGTTGCCTTTACGCTTAGTGATAAGCAGAGAGAGAGAGAGAGAGAGAGAGAGAGAGAGAGAGAGAGAGAGAGAGAGAGAGAGAGAGAGAGAGAGAGAGATTAAAATAAAAATCTAAAACGTCTATATAATATTAATTTCCATTACCACCATGTTTGTGTTAAAACTAAATCCATATTTGATTTCTATCTCGGACTCTGATCATTCATTAGTAAAAAAGAGAGGGAGGTGAGTGATAGAGAGAGAGAGAGAGAGAGAGAGAGAGAGAGAGAGAGAGAGAGAGAGAGAGAGAGAGAGGCATCAAATGCATCTGTTTCTTCTATATTTAACTCTGCTGGAAACTGCATTCAATATACCATTTTAGATTGACAATTTTATTTACGTATCCTTCGAGGCATAAGTGTCGGATGGCAATGCCACTTTAATCCATGCCAATGGGCGCATTACGCAGCCCTGCATTACTTCTCTTTCGCGGGGGAGGGGCAAATGACCGGCACCGTCATTATCAATGATGAGACAGACACCTGCTAAAGCCTGCTTAGCCTATGTTCGCAAATTCACATGTATGCAAATCGAATGACTGTTGTTCGATTGACTGCGACAAAACCAAAAAGTTTTTTTATTTTTCGTGAGCTGCTTTCTCTTTGGTGAATGTAGCAACATAATCTCCCTCTGATCCTGATACACGAGGCATCCCTCCAGCATCGTGCAATACACGATTAAATCTCCATTACCAACAATACAGGGCTCAATCATGGCGCTGCCCGCCATGCTCATCCATCTAAGTGTTGTTGTGGAGTTCGGTGGAATGAAATGAGTGAATGAATGAGAGAGAGAGAGAGAGAGAGAGAGAGAGAGAGAGAGAGAGAGAGAGAGAGAGAGAGAGTCTGTGTATGTGTGAAGCCTATTTAATTTTCTTTACCATAGCTATATTAACGGTAAGAAATATTAGCTACATTAGCTTTATTTGGGATACCAAAATGACGTAATAATCCCTTCAGTCTTAACAGAAGAACACTGCTGTCTCCTTGCGAGAACTTGCATACTGTACATATAAAACCAACACGAAATTTGTACTATATTAAATTACGAAAATTTAAGTGAATAAGAAATCGATTTTTTTTTTCAAACCAAAATGATGCTCTTGACATTAGACGGTTAGAATAATTACAAAAAGGCAAAAAGTTCCTTGTTGTGCATTCTCAGGACTGGCGTTACCGAAGAGAAGAGAAACTTCTACGAACTACGCTTCCGGCACAACATGAACAATGAAAACTCGAAGAACAGTTTCAGGGTATATTTCGCATGACAAAAGTTTTACACATTTCCTATTTCTTAATTCATAAGCTTTTGTTGCTTCCCGACACGCAAAAGGGTTCCTAGTATGAGTCCCTAAACTTACATATTACAAAAGCCTTATTAACATTTATGTTAAGAAAGACATAATTACATTTATGTTAAGAAAGACATATTTACAAGTTTTAATCTCAGTCACAATGACATTTTTTTTTATAGGTAAGTACCATGAACTCTACTTTAGAAAGTCCAAATTACACCCTTTTGGAATTCGAAAGATTAGAATGAATCATTTTTGGCCGGAAAACACACGTTCTTTTTGTTCAGGGTATAAAAGAAAGATGCTCAACAAATATATCTCCTTAGCTCACTGTTTTCCAATTACTGCCCACTTCTGAGGAGGAGAATGGCAATGAAATCATTCCAGTACATTCTTAACAAAAAAAGGATTCCAACAACATACTATAAGTATATTATATTTTTTACTGTTCATGATGACCGCGCACTTTTATCTCACAAGCTAAAAGGCTATGAATATGACTAGCAAACTCCCCTAAAGCAGAATGTCCATAAACAAATAAACAACAAGACCAAGTAACACGTAACTTATCAGCAAGTGATTAATTTATAAAAATAGTAAATATTTGAATATCTAACCTGATAAATATACACATAAAAACAGATGCTATCTAATTTAAAAATATCAATGTTAAAATCAAGCTAATGAATGTAAAGCTTGCTTGAATGTACTATGACGCACAGGAATTAAATTCAACTACGTGGAAGTCCATGGAATACAAGGTACAGTACAGAGAAAATTTTAAGAACAAGAGTTATCTTGTGACCACCCAGATTATGACTACTAAATATGGCACTCCAGATGGTCGAGACATCATAAGCAACAGCACTACAAAACCAACACAGCTGCTCAAATTCGAAGGAAAGCAGATGTAACGTAGAGCGTTAACATCTGCTTCTATATATGTAATATAAATACATAGGCTACTAAGAAAACTTCAAAAGAGGAATCGTCTCGTAGTTATTGCTCCATATGAAAACCATCTCTTTCCTAACAACTCCTACTTAGGTTAAAAAAATATCATTTAGCTGTGCGATTAAATCTCTATTACTGCAAACAGCTCCCAACAGCAGAGAATGTTCACCGGAATTTTCAACTGTTCATTCAGATGTGTTTCTGTTTTTCGTTGGCCTCCATCACACAGAAAAATAAATAAAAGTTATATTTCAAACAATATATTAAAAAGCTGCGTTATGGCAACATTTTTGAGTGGCACGGCACTTTCACTTGGGTTAATATTACCTTCGCAGCACTGATGGAGGACTGAAATGAAAACATTGATTTTTCGACTCTTCTATTTTGACTAATGCAACTGCAAACGATTCCGCTACAAACTATTTCCCATTTTTCAGTCTATTCCGACTCTGCAGAAAACCGTGTATCTGCTTTCTACAGTCCACCCGCAATAGTTTCTTCTAATGCCTCAGTGTTTGGTAAAATATTGAAAAATCAGACCTGCTCCATGCCACAACTAAATTCGAGGCTTTGCCAACGCTTCTTGGATTAAAACTAATGGCCTTCCGTATGAGCCATATGAGCATGTTTAAAAGATGTATGGAAAAGTTCAGCTATACGATAAGTCCCAAGTGACGGATTCTAATACGAGTAAGGAAACACATTCTACCTTCTTGGGAGTAAAGTAGCATGCATGCACCATGCTCCATTAGTATGCTAGGATTAGGCTGTCTGCAAAATTAGGTCACTACGAAAAGCCTTCCAATATCAGAGAATAATTTACTACAATCGAAAGTGAAGAATAGAATTAGTGGCATTAAAAATTAAACTTAATCATGTTCACATACATATAGAGCATCCGTAATACTTAAAACAAGAATCTATGTGCACGTTTACCTACTAAAACTAAAAATTAAATGCGTATAACAACTCGCAGTATGGCACACTTTATACATGTTACCAATACATTATATATATATATATATATATATATATATATATATATATATATATATATATATATATATATATATATACAGTATATATATATATATATACACATTTATACATAGTGCGTGCGCGCGCGCGCAAGCTCGTGTATTTGTGACAAATATCAAAAACAAAAGCAAGGCTCCCTTTATAAACAAACCTAGAGGGCGCATTACTTATCTATCGTTCTTGTCCCTCATAAGACAGTTTTATCAATAACGACCAGAATTTATGTCTTCCCTTGCTCCTGGGTCAAGGGGAGCGTCTGTGGTCGCAACGACAGCTTCATGTATAATGCAACTTACCCCTGAGGATGGTCTGACAAACTCGCCAAGAGCTAACCAGCATGAACACCTCTTTTAAACACGAGACCACGTGCTCACTGCATCTGGAAAACGCGGACTTGGGACTCTTCCTAGGGTCTCGGTTGGAAGGAAGGTGAACTGATTTATGTCAAAACTCTCGTCGCCACAAACAGAGGGGAAAGTTCATTCTTTTTCCTTGCCTACAGGATCAATAAATGAATGAAGATTATTTCACGGCTATTGTACCCGTTGTCTGAATAATTTTTCATCTTTAACATTACCATTTTTCTTCGAGGTCTCCTTGACTGTGCCTAGGGGGAGTTTTCACCAAGATGAAATATTTATACCCAGAGGCTTCTACTTAAAATTGCTAATCGCGGAACAAGGAGATGAATCACAGTGAGGTCAACCTGAGATTCCTGGCCTTCTTACCGCAGTTTCGAAGTACAAGTTTACTGTAAGGGAATGGCTGTCATAATGCAGTGAGAAAAAAATGGAAATTTATGGAATTAAACGTCAAAGAATAGGGAATCCTGGTGCACAAGCAACTGAGAAATTGTTTTAAAAAATTTAAAATGAGATAATGCATACGAAATACAAGAGCAGGAAACTAAAAGACGAAAGCAGAGAAAACATTATATTATGTTATAAATTTATTATGGAGAAACATTGTTTTCAGACTTAAAACAGCTTTTCAGGTGTCTTATATAGCCTGTTAATATGTGCGCACGCCTTTTATACAACACGCTTGCAAACACACATTTATATATATATATATATATATATATATATATATATATATATATATATATATATATATATATATATATATATATATATATATATATATATATATATATATAGATAGATAGATAGATAGATAGATAGATAGATAGATAGATAGATAGATAGATATGAACAAAGTTTCAGCCACGAAGGAAACTGAAACAATGGAGAAGTAACAATGGAGATGTTAAGTCCTTTCGTCTTATTACCAAGAACTGGTCACAGTTGCTGTAACCATGTAATGGTAATAAGACGAAAGTACTTAACATCTCCATTGTTTCACTCCTTCGTGGCTGAAACTTTGCTCGTATACTCATTCGCGTTTTAAAATCAATATTATATATATATATATATATATATATATATATATATATATATATATATATATATATATATATACATACATATAAATTAACTTTAAAATCTATCGATATAAAGTAAAAAATTATTTCTATCATTAACAAACGCAAAAAATAAAATACAATCAAGAGCATCGTAATATCAAGTGTGATGACATAGCATGAGATAAATTTGCAGGTTTTATTCATAAGATATTATAATTCAATTACAACGAACTAAGGGACAGTTTTATACATAATGCATACATACATACACACACACACACACACACACACACACACACATATATATATATATATATATATATATATATATATATATATATATATATATCCTAAGCCTGAGTGCATATTGAGGCACTTGTGGATGTTTTCTATACAGGCGGCTGAATATTGATTTAGCAATGAAATAATGCACGAGGGAGTGACTATTATTTTCTCTAAGCTGCCAAACGTATGTCAAGATAATATGATAGTCCATAGAGACACGAAATCGTCAGGTTTTTCAAGACCAGGATATGTATTTAAACACATACAGACACAAACACACACACACATATATATATATATATATATATATATATATATATATATATATATATATATATATATGTGTGTGTGTGTGTGTGTGTGTGTGTGTAATGTGTGTGTGTGTGTGTGTGTGTGTGTGTGTGTGCAAAACAATCAGAAGGCCAAACTATTGTTTCAACAAAATATTAAGGTTTCTCAAGACCCAGGAACTTCTGCTCCTTGATGTACGAAATTCGAGACCGAAATTCGAGCTTGACAAATTTTCAAGCAAGTTTTCGAAAGATCTTTTTAAAATACATTACATCTTCTAAGACTCAGATGTTTCAAAATGTATGGCTCCTTCAGCGGAGTGCCATTTAGATACTTTCTTCACGACAGTATTTAAAAATGCTTTAAAAGACAACTTCATTGTGCTTTCAGATAGTGCCATGATATCAAAATCATATGTTAAAAAATTCAACAAGAAAATGTTATGACAGGATTAGGGAAAACAATCCACTAGGAGGAAACTGAAAGAATCAATTCCAGCCAATTCAAGAAGCAGAGAACGTACACAGAAGATACCATATCATCAGTGATAATAATTTGCGCATCATTTTCCAACAGCAACTGCCGCTGCGGATATAAAAAAAAATTTGATATAAAATTGTAAGTAAGTAGGTATAAAATGACGTTATATGGAAACTAAATTTAAAAATAAAATCTGAAAATACATCCGCGATAAACTGTCATTTACAGCTGATTAAACAATGGTTCTTTATGGCACTAATATATATATATATATATATATATATATATATATATATATATATATAAAAATTATATACATATAGATATATATATTATATATATACATATGTGTATGTATATATAAACATAAATATATATATATATATATATATATATATATATATATATATATATATATATATATATATATATATATATATATATATATATATATATAAGATCAATAAACAGATGCATAAATACATAAATATATAAACATTTACGCATTGTGTTTATCAGTATAAATCCGCGTCCGCATTAATTAATAGTTTTTGTTCACATAAATACACGTATGATTTAATCCATCAAGCAAACATCTATACAGAATGAACAGCACTTTCACATATTTATTTGAAAAGAATTATTTTCACTACTAAAGAAGGCAGAACTCTCACATGTTTATCAAGGTATTCTAATTCACAAAACCCTGATACAAGAGTTAGAACTTGAAAAATACATGAAATCTCTGAAGTTACCGAAAAACATATTAAATTACACAAGCTTTCTGAATTACAGCCAGACCACAGGAATTAGTCCTTCAAAAACACGAAATCTCTTAAAATATATCGAAAAACACATCATAATCCAAACTTCCTGGATTGCAGCCATACCACATCAGTGCTTACTTGGGGCAGACTTCAGCTTATGAAGCTCTCGAGGTCTAGTCCATGCTACAGCTACAGTACAACGGATACTAACCAAAGAATGCCCTGGGTACTTCCCCCTTCCAATATGTTCCCACGGTGTTGCATGGTGCATACGCCAAGCTTTAGCGTCTTGATATACCTGATAGCTCTCTTAAAGAAACATCCACGCAACGATCACCACTGACAACATCCAAACATAAAATAAAATAAAACAAAATCAAATCAAATAAAAAAATATAAAATAAGTGCAATAAGTAGCAAATTTGAGAGGACAAAGGCATTTATAAAATAATTTTATTGGTGGTATTTTTGCTAACACTATAAAAGTTTGCTCATTTTGATTAACAACAGAATAATAATAATAATAATAATAATAATAATAATAATAATAATAATAATAATAAATAATAATAATAATAGCACTGCCCTGAATCCAACACGTCAAATTTCAATAAACCGGATCGTCTTTACCTCTGAACGTAACGAAGCTGACTTTTGCAACATTTTTAAATACGGGCACGAAAAAATTAGGTACAATTTATACCACGGAAGAAGCCGTTCAATTTGACACATTCTTAAAGTAATTCATTTTGTAAAGACCTAAAAGAGTTTTACTTAAAATTTTGTACAGCTTTTCAGCCTCGAATTTCATAAATCATGGAAACCCTAGCCTTCAAAATGAGCTATACATATCGTGACATATCCTATTAAAGGAAAACACTAAAAAGATCACTTGCCGAAAGCGAAGAATTTCTTTTTATAATAATGCAACAGTCTACAATCGACACTGTATCTTACATATGCACACACACAAATATCCCCAACAAATTATATATACAACAAATTATATATATAGTATATATATATATATATATATATATATATATATATATATATATATATATATATATATATATATATATATATATATATATATATATATATATATATATATATATATATATATATATATTACTTAGCACGTAAGAATACGGACTCAATCTCAGTATGTATTACTAAAAATTTATCATAACTTCAACATCCGTAACAATAACTAATCTCGTCTATTGAGGTTAACACCTCATGAAAAACCATTAATTTTGAAGCAAGAACTAATTTTTAGTAATAAGTAATACAATAAAGCAATGGAGAAACGCAAACTCTCTTATAGCAGCAAATGTTAAAAGCCAAAAAAATCAGTACAACAGAATATATGACAAGGTCAGAAATCTTAATTTCAATGCTGTGAATTACTCACAAATGATATATAATTATTCACAATGTGCATACCTTTGTATGGCGAAAGTTGACAAGATCATTAACTTGACGCACAAACTTCAAGAATACTGACAACCAACAAAAGAACCAAGGCAAGACGAGAGCATATTATAACCATCCCAATAAAGAATGAGAAGCAGTAGACACCAATATGGAATATCCAGTTCATAAAATAATAAGAGAAGTGATCCGTACACGCACATTCGAGAGACACCCCTCCGTAAGTTATATAGAATTTTTTTTTTTTTAGTAAATATGGAAACAGGTTCCTGGAATCAAAAGGACATTAAATTCATAAAAGAGAAAAAAAATCTACTTAATACCACAAAATGGCCTTTATAACACGGTAAGGCAAAGTACAATTAGAATGAAAAAAAATTAATAAATCAAAATAAATCCATAAGCATATAGGCACACATTCAATACAATTTAATTTAAAAAACGTCTTTCAGATAGCGAGGTCACTTCCTTATAGTCATTTCGACCAAAACGTTTCATAAACTATGGAAAATATAAAATATGGATTAAAGCCCACTTTCCGAATGAATATTTCATAAAATAGAAAAACACTTCAGAGAATGCTAAAATTCATGGGTTCTAATACGAGTATAATTAGTTCTCATTTAGAAGACTAATAGTAGTTAAGACACATCGCGACCAAATCAAATTATGCAATTATGAATCCACCCTGTCGATTACCGATTGACATTAAAATACTGCTGAATTAGTTATATGATAACAAAGAAAAACTTAAAATGCAAACTGTCCAATCATTAGCCCTCTTTTCTAGTGACAATTGCCTTCATGTCACTAGTAAAAGTTATTATAAATAAAGCTATTATCCTTACTATAATATTAAGGCCTCAGTAAGGAACCCAAACAAATGGCTTTCATAAAAGTAAAATCTTAGTAAATTCATTGGCAGTAATATATCACCACATCAATAACCATATACACAATATGTCTTGTTAAGTGTTTATAAGAGTACCTTTTTGTGTGTATGCGTGTGCGTATCATAAAATCCAGAGGAAGATAAACTAGGTATATACTCTCATCGTTCTCCAAAATGGAGAATACGGCCCTAAACATAACGCTACAATATATAACCTCATGCGCAGCACTTAATCTGGAGGACGACATTGCCACCGGGAGATGGGGGAGATCACTCGAAGGCCGATTCCAGTAGCAGTTGGGATCACAGGTGGACCTTGGACTAAGGTCGTATGGCGAAGATTTCATAGACTGGCAGAGGACACCTCATATATGACTTCGAACATGAGTGACAATTGTTACACACCTATGTCGCATCAGATCAATCATGAATCAGTCATTGCCACTAACCAATAGAGAAATGTTTAAAATAAGACCATAAACTTGAAACTCAAATAGACGTTTTTCATGTAAAGGGAGAGCTCAGGAACTTGAGCAAATTAATGTATTCTTACTGGTCCCATCTCTTCAAATTCTTGGTTTACGTACAGTTCTGTAGGATACAAATTTTATGACTTTGGATCAACTGGAACTAGCTAATATTACCTACGACTTTTCTTTTTACATTTAGATGGAAAGGGAGAGATTAATGGCACCTACGATTTTAATATAATTTAGCTAAATTGGGGATGATAAATGCCAACCAAGGTTTTTCTAAGCTTTATATAAATAATCACCAGTTAATGAAGTCATCACAGTCTTTATGAATTTAGACTTACAACTCAGTCCCCTTTAAACATTTCAAATTTGGGACTACTTACAAATTTCATATGAAGACACCTGGCCGTAACTATTAGAGTCAAAGGATATACGAAAATCACTATTTGTCTTTACGTACAAGTGATTCTGGTGACACTCTACACTGATAGGTATTTGCAAATGGAACTTATTCCTGCTGGTATTCCACCAAACTCCTAAGTTTTACTACAAATACTATTTTTAGTAAACTCTCATTATTTTCATTATCACCACAATTACATTATTCAAGTTCAGAAAGTATTTATTGAATTGAGTGGAGAGTAGATGAAAGCGATAAAAATATCCAGATTTCCGTGAGTCGAGCCATTCAACAAAACACTTAAGCGTTGCCCTTTAAGCGCGGGGGAAG
The DNA here is from genome assembly GCF_040412425.1 of Macrobrachium rosenbergii. Lineage (NCBI taxonomy): Eukaryota > Metazoa > Arthropoda > Malacostraca > Decapoda > Palaemonidae > Macrobrachium > Macrobrachium rosenbergii. The sequence continues at coordinate 51,305,716 of NC_089788.1, forward strand.
CCCCACCCCTTCCCCGTCCTCAGAGCCAAAAAATCCAGGAATCCGGAACGCGTTCGGAGAGCTTCTGGAAAGGACGAAATTAGAAACAGACGCTTGAGGTGCCTCACAAAAGTCAAGGAAAAACAAGCTGTCTCATTTCAACCTTTGCGTAGGAGGAATAAATATCGAGGTCTTATTGGTCTTTCTCATGACCATCGACCGGTCCCTCCTTGTCCCGGACTTGAGTAACAATAATTTAATTTAATTTATATGTAAAAGTCTATGCGAACTATCTTCTGTACACAAACGCACGCACAAACAATCTCACACATACAAACCTGATTAAGAGGAGTTGCTAAGCTCTTACATCCACTCCTGGAGGGCCATCGAGCGGCGTAATTTCCTCTCCCTCTCTCTCCTCCTCTACATATTTGCCCAAGAAAGGAATTAAAAGCGTTCGAGAGACGAAAATCTTTGTGAGAAATGAGAGGGAACGGGAAAGAAAGAGAGAAAAAGCGGGGATGGGGGATATGAATAAACAGTCGATAACCACTTTGAATATCTGAGCAGAGGATGAAAGCTGGAAATCTGAATTGCTATTCGACTCGGAAGGGAGTTGTTATCAGTCAATGAATCGCTATTTTAATTGTTGTACAATGAGGTAAACGACTTATTCATGGCTGATTTAAACCCAAACACCACCAATAAAATGCAGCCCATGTCAATGGAATTATCAAAAGTGTTTATACTTCAGGTATATCTTTTTTCGATTTCATTACCTTGACTACACCTAAGAGGAACAGACAATAAAGGAGGCAAGGGGGTCATTGAAGGACTGGCCTGTTGAAAGATGGAAGATTATGAGAACAAGGAAAACAGAAACAAGAAGAGAAATCTAAAGTCGACGTTAAAAACGTGATCAGTAAAAGTGAATAATTAAACACCCTGTGACTCTGATAGTGCAGTTTCCTGAACATCATGCTTGTATGACCTGGTTGGTACCTCTGAAATGGTATCTGACTTATGCACAGCATTGTCCACAAGCTCTAAGAAATCATGAAGAGAAATTATTCATGAGGAAGAAGAATACTATCTGATGACAAAGCTTAGATCACTTATCTTAAAAACTTGACACAGACACAGGGGAGAGAGAGAGAGAGAGAGAGAGAGAGAGAGAGAGAGAGAGAGAGAGAGAGAGAGAGAGACTCGTCTGTACTATCAACACGTCAAGAGCTCTACGTAAAATACTCAGAATCAAAGTAATGAATTGCACAATATCGTAATTCAGGAAAGCGACATCAAAGCGAGGAAGGCAAAGACTGCAGGTGCATCATTAGACAGTGTGTTTTGTTTTCGTCCAGTATCAGCTGATGACTACTTATCCTCCACGAGTTGTTGCGGTATCATTCGAAACATAACCATTCGAAGTGCAAAAACTAGGAAACTATAAATATACCAAAGTCCAGGTTTATTCATCAGGAGCCACTGAGACGGCCAACTCGATGCCCTTGTGGAGCTCAGGCACCATGAAAACAATGAGTAAGAGTGAAAGAAAATTGAGGCTTTACCCCCAAGGCAGCGACAGACCTCCCTCTTCAGAGATGTAAAATTACATTCGTCGTCTCAGGGTTTAGTGCAGTATGGCAGTCACTAAAAAAAAAAAAAAAAAAAAAAGTTTTTGTCATATTAAACTGTCCTTGAGCAGCCTGTATTTGTAGTTCTAAAACTCGGATAATTGAACGTTTAATTTCACCTTTACATTTCAATGTCATGTATGATACTGAATGCCTGTTGCTCTAAATTATGGATCTGAACTTTGGAATGATCTAAGAACTATAAGGATAGCGGTACCGTTTTTGTTTTTGTCGAGTACTATAAATGATATACTAATAACATATTGTCACATATCCATTATTTATTCAGTCAAAATAGAAGACGAACTACTAGAACGAACCTCACTAATTCTTCTGCAGAAGAAACACACACACCATAAATTTCGCAATTGATAAGCGAAGTTGGATTCTGAATATATCAAGAAATGAACATGATCTAGGCAAGATAGTTAATTTGTTCACCGATATTTTTAAGAATACCCAATGCACACCGAGTGATATTGCTCTTCTGTGTAAAAGGCTGATATTTTAAAAAATGATAATGCCTACATATACGTAAAATTTATGATAATGATTAAATTATTTTATTTTAGGTACAAATGGCCCCAAAAATTATTCACAAAACAGATATCAGGAGAATTCTTACTTAGCGTTTTAGATAAGACAAAAGATCGAATATGTTCTTTCCCTTAAGACACTGCCATCATCGACTTGATCTACAATCACCCAGTTATTCCTGAAACCTTTGATAACTGTGACCTTCTGTTTAACAGTTAAGCCTAAAAAGATATCTAGAATTACTGCACTACTTGGAATTACTAACTAAAAATTTAAGGATTATTCAAGTCGCAGGCATTATTTCTTATGATGACAACACGAGGCAAATGGGACCTGCTTGTTAAGTATAAACTCCTTAAAAAAAGAATCTCTATCTGTAGCATTGTTTGAGAACAAGGCAGTTACCTTTCTATACCAAACACTACTGTAACTTTTACTCTATATCTCATTTACCACGCCATTAAAACCAAAGAAAAACAAAGAGGAAGCCCTAATGAAAACTTTATTCACAATCTAGCTCAAACAATAGGGATCAGTTTGTCCCTCTGTTGCACGAATAACAGCCGCAATTAAAATGCACTTTTCAAGTGAAAAGCACTTATAAAGTGCATATCCATCCCAACGCCTAATAAAAAAATCCTACAATTGGAACCCGGTCCGTCTTCAAATCCAGTCAATACTTTCACAGACCTTAACCTGACCCTTCACAAGACTTCACTGACATACATCTACACAATTTCGAGACAAAGGGGGAAAAATCTCGTGCACAGATTTCTAATCCATCTCAAAATATTATCAAATCTTCCTTGACCCATAGCCCAGCCGTAAGTGGAATATCTGAAATCTATCAAACACTTTCTGAGTTGGTTTGTGGACAGACAGACGGACAGACAGGAGCGAATCCTAAGCTTCCGCCTAATTTCATTGTTGAAGTAATAATCATGATGTTAAAACACGAGTTGGTAACGCATATGTGGCTCAAGGGGACATGTCCTATACCAGTCTGTAAGACTGTCATCGTCGTCATCATCATCAACGTGCGGTGTGACCTTCTATGGTGCTGATCAGCTGCAGCTGAACTAACACATAAATTGCAAGGAACGACAATTAGAATGATTTGCGCAGCGCCAGGACCTACTCTAGCGTTCCATGCACATGATCCATTAACACTTAATACCTCGAGTAAAATACCGTCACAGTCCGAAGCATTTTATATACTTAGAAACCAAAGGGGGAAGAAACGATTTCACTCCAAACCTGTCCACTTGCCGGTTCGAATTGAGCTTGCGACGAGGAGATTTTTTGCCAGCAATCTAAGCTTACTGAATAAAAGCATAAATAACGTTTGCCATCTCAATAAACCACACTGCTTCGTGTAACCTACGTAAATCTTGAGAAGTCAGCTTTGGGTTAAGGCAAAGAGAGCATTAAAATTACATCTCCAAAAATTATATGCAACTGCTTTGGATAACTATGAATCTCAACCTTTCCAACTCCTCATAAACACACAAACAAATATTCACAATGCCTTTCAACATTGCGGATGCATTCTACTAGCGATCTGGCATAACAATCCCTTCGTATGTCTCATCCTGAGAATCCAAAAGAAACTGCTCTTTCAACTTTCCTGCTAACCTTGTGATGTATTTACCATTTAATCTGTTACTTTTAGGCCAATGTGTTTATATAAATCACCCACTTCCATTCTGCTATTACCCATACATACATGTGTTTATATATATATATATATATATATATATATATATATATATATATATATATATATATATATATATATATATATATATATATATGTATAAATATTACACTCCATTTTGCCCATATTTTACAGATATTATCAGTGCATAAAAGAAAAGTTATAAATGAAAAGGATATAAACAAGCGGCTTATAATTTGGCCCAAAAAGAAACATTCAAAGAACGAAGACTCTAGAAATTATTCAGTACAAAAATATCATTAAAATAATAAACTGGAATAACATATCCCTTAATTTGTAAAGATACTGTTATTAACAACTGTTGAACATCGACACTGGATTCAGTCTAATTATATCTATAAATAATACACACACATACACGCACGCACAAATAATATATATATATATATATATATATATATATATATATATATATATATATATATATATATATATATATAATTTATATATATACACACACACATAATCGCCTCCAATACAAGTTACTCTGAAATACTGGCAATTTATGTATTTGCTGTGCGCTACCTTCCCCAAATCTCCACTCATCTCCAGCCTCCCTTCTCATATTTCTCATCCAAGTAGGTCTGGGTTCTCTAACTCTTCTGGGACCTACTAGAGTGCAGCGGACAGTATCATGTACTATTTTCTCCGGGGGCTGTGCAAAGGACATGTCAAGCCATCTCCTCTTTCATCATCCCATCTACACAGGAAAAAATTCCGTAATTTCTCTTATGGTATCATTTCTTACTCTTTACTACCATCCGACTCTATGCTGCCAACTCACTCTTAATATTCATATTACAGCATTTTCTTAAATTGCCAAATATTTACAACTGAACTGTCATACAAAGAATGATGTCCTAATAGCAATCCTGATCGCACCAGACCTATGTATAATTTCACTTTCTTACGCAATTTGTGTCAGTTTGTTTTCAAAATCATTTGACTTTCGTAGATTTTAACTAATTTCCAACTGGAGAGAACTTTGACTGGAGGAGATTGTTCCTCAGCAACTGAAAGAGTTGACTTCATTATTCTTTTTTTTTTTCTTCACAAATGTTGTTCCATCCCTTTGTGTATTGCTTTCTCATCATTACTTCTGTCTATCCAGATATATGATGCATTCTATTCAGCAAGTCTTGTACAACTTCTGGCATTTTCTTGTTAACAGCATCATCTGCTTTTTCAAAGTCCATCAGTTTTCTATTGTTAATCCAATCTAAATTTAGAAGGACATTCACCAAACGTGAAAAATATTACCCTGTAGCACCCCACTATTTACCGCAAGTTGAATTGACAAGGCCTCATAAAAATTAACTTTACATCTACTTCGTTCATGGATAATTTCAATATGCTTTGCATATTGAACGAGAATGCCATAGTAACGAAAGACCTCCCATCCATAATGATAATCTGTGGATTGCTGTCAATCAATCGAAAACATGTCATTAGAAAGGGGTTCGTAAATTCCATACAATGATGTATAATATGTTTTAAACATAAATATTTAATCTTTGGATCTCTTTATCTTTTCTAAAACCAGCTTGTTCACCTGTGTGCAAGAGTTTTGTCAATTTCTTTCCCCAGCTTCAGTTCAAGCATGCTGATTATTTTCATCACGACCAACGTCAGTGCAATACCCTATCATGATCACATTCAGTCAGGTCACCTTTCTCTGGTACCTTAGCGATGTTTTCCAATTCTCAATCATCAGGCTTTGTTTCCTCAAAACAGTCTAGCTAGTATGCGAGGTGTCTTCCACTTTCAGCTAAAAATCACCTCTGCAATGAATCCCTCATCATTTGGAGTTTTCCAACATCTGGGTTTCTTTATTAATTATTCCACTTAAAAAAAATGTGAATGCCTTCATAAGCACATTAAGATCTTCATTAGCTTCTGGTATATCCATCAAAATTATTCCCCCTCTTATCTCTTATTCATGACTTCACGAAAATGTTCCGCTTAGCGTTCTCTCTTCTTCTGATACTATTATTGACCCATCCCTCCCTCATATAGGTATTTTCCCCTTTTTCTTTCCACTCAAGGATATTTCATTAATAATTCTGTTGGCAATACCATTACCAATCCATGAATACATCACTGTCAATAATATCAGCCCGTCCGTTCGAATATTCTCTCGTCTCTTCTTGATCTGCGTTCATCATCCCAATCTACACTTTAGTAGCCTACATAGCACGTCCTACTTTGCGTTCATCTCTTCTCTCTACAATTTGTCTAGTAGTACCTTCTCCGTTTTTCTATTCTTTCCTGCATCCCAAGTCTCATCTGATAGACAAGACTGCCCCATATCCAGCAGACTGATATATCATTGCCTTCTCTTTCAAATTTCGTCTCTAGAACTGCAGATCTAGCATTAGATGTTCTCCAAGAAGCTTTGCTGTACCAAACCTAGATGCTCTGTCAAACTTTTTTTTTTTCTTCTTTTTTGAGTGCTTTTAATTTCTGCTTTAGTGCGGCGATAACAAGTTGGTGATCTATAACATTCTGCAGTTCTGTAAAAAAAATTCGTCTTTCCTCCATCGGCGGTTCATTCTTTGGTGAATAGCACAATATAATACTCATATTTCTCCGCTTTGCTTTAGATATCGGCAACATTAATCTAGTGTTTGCTGCTCTCAAGTCAATCTGTGTTTTTTCCTGCATTGGCGTTAAGATCATGCTTACTCCTTTTCTAACAATTCCATCTGATCTTCTTGAATGAATATACACATTAGCCCCATCCAAGCTCTCTTCTCCCGTTCCTTTGCACCGTGATTCAGAGACATTTTCTACCTATACTATCATTCAATTTATTTTGAGGTTCTTATGTTCCCGTTTCCTATCTTCAATTTTTCCTTAGTATTTATAAAAGGGAATATTCCTGACATAACATATGCCCGGCACTGGCGGCCATTTATAAATTGTGCAAATCCATTTACGTGCCAGAATCCACAGAGGAATCATTAGCTAAATACTAAAGGACAGCCAGTTCTTTGTGCTGCAGACATATATATATATATATATATATATATTATATATATATATATATATATATATATATATATATATATATATATATATATATATATATATATATGTATATATATAAATAAATTTATACACACACCAGCACACACACACACACACACACACACACACACATATATATATATATATATATATATATATATATATATATATATATATATATATATATATATATATATATATACCGTTGTCAATCAGCTACACAAGCACAAGAAATAGATTTCTGCCAAATACTGGGAATTGGATTCCAAATCTGGAGGCAGATGCAGTTAATGGGAAAAGCGGTGTGACTAAGAGGCGGAAAAGGTTGCCTTTTAAGGAGGCGAGCACGGGAGGATCATGAACCGATGGCTGGTGTGATATTGCACCAGTTAGATTGGCAGGACCTGTCATTAAGCCATTAGCATGAGATCCTTAATACACACAGGAAGGAAAAAATCCAGGATGATAAAAAACACAAAATTTGCACCTGCAGTTACTCAAGTCGTGTGTGTGTGTGTGTGTGAGCGATGTATCTGAATGTGAAGACGGAAGTATCTCTCTCTCTCTCTCTCTCTCTCTCTCTCTCTCTCTCTCTCTCTCTCTCTCTCTCTCTCTCTCTCTATATATATATATATATATATATATATATATATATATATATATATAATAAATATATATATATATATATACATACATACATACATACATACATACATACATATATATATAATATATATGTATATACAGTATATTATGGATGTATTTCTTAAAAAGAATTAAATATTGTCATATCTCCTATGAGGAAATTATTTACACAACAAGAACGATTAATAAAACTCTGAAGCTTTCCAATCAGCATACTATTCCGCAATATCGTCTACATTCTTGCATTCTTTCTTTCACATAAACATGGAACAATGGTCTGTCATCTGGCGCAGAAGGCTACCGCAGTGAAAGGGTCGAAAAAATTATGAACCATCACCTTCAATTAAATGCTGATCACTAATCTACTGTATAAGACAGAAGATCCAGTACTTCTTAAATAATACGTGTGATACCTCCTTTTTTATTGTAATAAAAAGGTGACCATGTAAGCTTGAAAATCAGCAGAAGTGTCATGAAATCTCTCTTACGCCGCTTAATATGTTGTAATGTTACAATCACAATTAATTATTTCTTTGTGAAGACCAAGAGTTTTAACTTCATTTTATTTTGCTTACATATTCAACGCAAGAAATGCTACATTTAGGTATCTGTTAGGCCATCCCAACCGAAAGTACCGTTTGTATCAAAGAAGATTTAAAAATAATTAATTAAAATAAGACTCGTCACGCAAGCAAATTTTCTGACAATTTTTAGCTTCTTGTCTCTTAAAGTTTTATGCATGACTTCAATCTGTTTCTAACATATAATTCTAAAAATATGTTTTTTATTTAGTGTTAGGCTTCGCGGCAACATATAAAGAAAAATTTTTAAAAGGTGCTCGTGTGACACCGCCCTAAGATTGGACACCCTAAAAAATTGAAGATTTTCTGTGGCTGTTCTCCCAGTTGCATTGAAAGGCTAAAGAATAACTGAAGAGTGGAAAGACAAGCCTATCAACTCCATCTGATCAGTAAACAACTGACTGCACTCAGCTATGTCATTCCATCATCAGCCATATCAGTCAGTGAGGTCTTATCAGCCAGCAATCCCACCACCCTCATTTTGGAGTTGTGTAAGTCAGACAGTCTCTTCGATGAGTGCAGAGCTTTGGAACTCTCCCCTTCCAAGTTCCATTTTCCCTGACCTATGAGCCTCCCTCCTTCAAGAACGAGGCGGGTCTCTGTACTTCACGTCCATGCTCACTGGTTTCTCCGGTCTGGGCTACAAGAGGATGTCAGGATGGTTCTCCAAGTGGTGCACACGTCTTATAAAAATACTGATAAGAGTACACTTACTGATTACTGAGCATAATAACAAGCAATTTCCTTGAAAAGAGCAATGTTTTGATGAGTTAATCAAGGAAACAAACTTCTTACTACATAAAATACTAACTGCAATAAACTACGTCTGGCAATAATCTCCATGTAAATCTATGTAACACTCGGACGCCGAAATTCGCATAAAAGGCATCATTTTCTCATTCCTGCACTTTGCCCTTGGAACACTTAGAATGGATTGATACATGTTAAATGTTTCTTAAAATTTAACACAATTAAACTGCGAACATAAATTCACTTCTTCAGAAGCTACAGGCTTTCAATTATTCATGATTACCAAAGAGATAAAACGTTCGCACAAGTATATGAACTGAGCATTTCAATTTCAAATAAGCTAATGAATCTTATTTGAATTGCCTTAGTATCTTCCTTATTTCCATCTTTTCATTTACACATACATACAGTACATACATACATACATACACATATATTATGCACACATATTTTTTGTCAATCCAAAGTTTCCTCTCCTTTTTCTCAATATGTTTTCCCTATTATTCCATAACTTTCTTGAATTTTTATTTTTCATACTTTCAGATTCGTTTCTGCATTTATGGATCCAAGTCTCTACGTTGATACGGAAGTTCTAAAGAGCAAGAATTACAACTGGTATTTTACTGCGTCTTACTTCACACACGCTTAAAAATTCGCAAGCCTATCGAAGTTCAATTGAGGCGCCACAATTCTATTTCTCGCTGCACCGTGACAGGTCTCTTTGTCTTTGTAATCCATGGGTGTGCGAAGGTCTTCAAGGAAAAGTCATGGATGCTAAGTCTCATTGTTTAAGAAAGTCTGTAATACTACTTTAAAGTGCCAAGAAAGTTAATGAACTTTTCGGATTGCTCCATATCAACAAGTGCCTGTTAAATAATAATAATAATAATAATAATAATAATAATAATAATAATAATAATAATAATAATAATAATAATAATATTGAAGATGGTCAACATCTACCGAATAAAAAATTCAAATAAGGGTACACTGAGTAAGTTGATAAAATAATTCTTCTATGCATTACTAATACAAATGTTTTTAAAGTTCTGTGACCCTCAATAATTACATTAATTTATAAAACACTACTGGAATTCCCAGTGGGGCTGTTAAAAATAATTAAACTCACTTCATTTGGTTTTAGAAATTATCGTTAAACTATCAATGACACACAATAACTTTACATATATGCAAACAAACATATATATACACACGCACACACAAACAGATACCCATATGTGAGTGAGTTCAGTTTCTTGTGCAACACACCAACACGTTTTATAATTAAAAAAAAACTTTTGCAGCAACATATTAACAACATATTAATTAACCAAAATCTGCTTGCAAGACCATAGCGTGTCTCTTAAAAATGTGAAATAATAAATGCTGTGGTAAGAATTTCATGGAAATCATGGGAACTCCGTTACAAAATCTCTACTGAATTGGGAAGGACTAGGCGTTTTCCGTAATTGTCTCAATGCTAGAGCAAGCCTGGAATCCTTGTCCACTAGAATGGGTTGTGTTCTTTCCGTAGATTTTCATCACTCCAAGGCGAAGTAAGTGGAGGGTGGGGAGGAACAGGGGGTTGCGTTTGGCTGCTTGGACTAAAGCCTCTATGTTAGACACCCGTGGGGTGTTCTCTATATAGGAAATTCGGTGTGATCGATGTGATAACTATGTGTGCTATGAAGCAATCGATTCTAAGACAGTTCGTCAAACATCATAACAATTGATGTTCTCAAGTTTTTCTCTTTAAGGGTTTGACGTGCTATCAATTTTTTCAGTGCTCTTCTGTCTTGTTCACTGTTGCGAATTACATCCCATTTTATATAAAATTTCCATGTTTATATGAAAGACCTAACATTTCACATTTTGTACACCATGTTTATATGAAAGACCTAACATTTCACATTTTGAACACCATGCTTCTTTTTTAACTCTTAAAACCTCGTTTCTCTCATCTTTAATCGCTTCAAGATATTAACTTTTCTCAGTATTTCAGCTCTATTCCCCTTTTATCATGAAAATTCCTTTGTATCAGCTACAGCTATTTCTGAATTCCCAATGTTTAATGGCATACCGACGTACAAAATACTCAACCAATAGAACCACATTCAGATCATGAGAACCCAAGCATATTTAGGATCAAGAAAAGAAGTTTTGGTTTGAGCGATGTTGCAAACTGCCGAAATTAGTGATGAACAGCTTGTTGCAAATAGGGAAGACCGTATTAATTAGTCAATTTTATCAAAAGCAACGACTAAAATTTCTTCGATATCCACTTCCTTGGCATAATTTGTCGGATCAGGATTTTAGAAACGTCTTCAAAGTTTATTTGTATAAAAATTCATTTACTCTTTAAAACAAATTACGCAGAAAAATACATACACAAATGTATTTACAATACTCGCTAAAAAGAAATTGCTGAAAACATAAAAATTATGAAACATACGTTTAAAGCCAGGATGAAGGAAAATTATTCGTTTTTTTAAAGCTAAATGATGATGAGCGAATGATTTATGATTAAAAAACTTAACATATTTGTTATATATCATTTAATTACTTATAATAAATTACTGCATTAACTACCTGATTAAACAGAGAGGAAGGGGACCAGAAAAAAGAAGTAACTTCATGTCTCCATCATTACAACAATCCAGAAGTTTGACTGAGATTTTATTTGGAAACCTCTCGATGAAATTTATAACTCACACTAACGAAATACCTGTGGCATCAAATTTTCAAAAGATTCCTTTATTATTAGATTTAACAAATCCCAAACGTGTTGGGTTTCACCTTGCAGAGATCAGTCCTTCAATTACTACTATGAATAAATATAAGCCATATTATTTATAGTTATACTGATGGCGTGCATATCAGTGCATAGCTGCCCCTTAGTATTATCAAACAACATTGGCACACATTATATCAACTTTGCTGTTACATATACACTCTTCGCAGTGTTCTTCAGTTTATGGCGCATCATATCGCTGAAGATTTGCTTCGCTAAGGCCTACATATTCTAACTGTCATGATTAACTACCTCGTGCAGCATGCTATTCCATAACGATTTACCAAAATAATCTCAACTTCGATCACTTCTCAGTTCCAGAGGTCGTTTATTCCTCACACCGTTGGACTGTGGAACAGTCTCCCTGAGGATGTCCTGCGATTGTAACTTCAAAGTTCAAGCGAAGATGCAATGCTTCACTATCCTAATGTTATTCTCCTCACATTTTAATAAATTTTTATCTATTTACTAATTTATTCATTTATTTTTTCTTTTTGATAAATGAGATCTCTTCTCTCTATATCTCCGTTTACCTACTCTTCCTTTCTAATGAGCACCATATTCTTTGAAAGCTTGAATTTCATGTCAATGGCCACTGTCGCCTTGTTCCATATGAATAAGGTTCATCTTCTGAATAATAATAGATTATTCACAAAACTTAATTACTTATGTAATATATATCACACACACACACACACACACACACACACATATATATATATATATATATATATATATATATATATATATATATATATATATATATATATATATATATATATATATATATATATATATGTGTGTGTGTGTGTATGTGTGTATAATATATATATATATATATATATATATATATATATATATATATATATATATATATATATATATATATATATATATATATATATATATATATATTATATCTATGTACATATATAGTTATCTATATCTATATATACATACATATATGTGTGGATATATATTACATAAGTAATTCAGTTCTGATGAATTATTATTTAGATTATCGTTTTGGTAAATCGTTATGGGATACCATTTCAGTCGGTTCTGAGTAACTGTTCTGAGATGAGTTTGCTAGACCTTCTCTACTATGTTTGTGACCCTCAAAAGTCGACTGCCAATAAATTAACTTTTTCACTGCTTATGTAACTTTAACAAAAGTGCCTACATCGTAACACCTCATTCAGAAATCGAACTCAGATCCTCTCTCTGTGTGGTCCCAATTTATATATCTCTATATGTATGTTTGTATGTATGTGTGTTTATATATACACATATAAGCATATGTATACAGATATGTGCATTATATATATATATATATATATATATATATATATATATATATATATATATATATATATATATATATATATTATATACTGTATATATACCATTGTACAGGTGTGTGTGTGTGTGTGTGTATACACACACACACACACACACACACACACATATATATATATATATATATATATATATATATATATACATATACATATACATACATACATACATACACACTGGATCTGAAAGGTATTCTAGTTAGGGAGCTACATTCCTAATGCGATAGCCGTACCTTACAATGCTGTAAAGAAAGACCTTCGAAGTAGGAAAGCCATACATCATACCGCACAAACATCAAAAGTTACAAGGACTTAAAAACTTGAATAAAAATGCTTAAGGCTTTGGTGTTAAATCTTGACCTTGGGTAACAGTGGGACAGGAAGGACTTGGTCAGAAATGTTTCAGTAAAGAAGCTACTTTTCATAGAGGAAATCCATATCTGACAAACATCAAAACCTCCAAGGAATTGGAAACTTTAAACAAACAGTTCAAGCTTTCTATTGCTGAACCTTGGCTTTGGGTAACTGACGCTTAGAAGGGACTGTATCTGTAAAGTATTTCAGTAAGAAATCTAACTTCCAAATAATGAAGCCATACACTACAAATATCAAAAGTTACTAGCACCCGATATAAATGCTTTATTTAATTCCTAAAAAAATTAAATGATTTCATAAGAATTGTACACCCGATATAAATGCTTTATTTAATTCCTAAAAAAATTAAATTATTTCATAAGAATTGTAAAAACAAGTATTTCTCTATTATACTAACGTTGGTATATACTACCATCATCAGGAAATAAGGAAGATGCCTATGAAACAGGGCAGCCATACCTCAAAAATATCAAAAATGACTCTGAATAGGAAAGCTTAACCGAAGAGTTGATGGTACAGACGGATGGGAGGGGCTGCGTCTCAAAGGTATCCCCTTACGGAAGCTAATTTACATTCCAAATAGGAAAGCCATACCTCAAAAACATCAAAAGTTACTTACAATTAGAAACTCTAATAAAAAAAGGGTTAAATCTTTCAGTGTATTATCTTGACGTTAAGTAACTAACGGATTAGGTCAAAGAGGTATTCCAGTAAGGAAGGTACCACCGTAAGTGGAAAGACATCCATGCCTCACAAACACCGTAAGTTATGTTATAGGTTTAACTATCACTGTGTGTGTGTGTGTGTGTGTGTGTGTGTGTGTGTGTGTGTGTGTGTGTGTGTGTGTGTGTGTGTGTGTGAACTCTTAGTAGTACGCGTTTGTCCACCCCTTTAAATTTTTCCGAAGGTGAACCGTGTCGATTTTTTGTAAACGATACCGGGACTTCACTGGCACTTGAAATGCCTTTTGGAAATCTTCCATTTACATTAAGGCGATAATTTCTGTCTTAGTTGTCAAGTGAAAAAAAAAACTTCTATAATTAGAACTTTCCCTGCGGCATAAAGAGAAGGTCGTTTCATGAAAAAGAAACACAAAAGGGTTTTTGTGGAGTCTCGCACTGGTGTTTTTCCCTTGTTAATGACTGTTATTTTATTATATATCACAGGGACGAATGTCCGGGGTGCTATAAGCAAATGTTAACTGCCAGGCGTCGTTTTTCAAATCCTTAGAGCTTCCGAATTCATTAAATAAATTATAAAATCAAGTTTATGAGCATCCTCCTCTGAGATAACATTTTTTTGACAGACGGCAAAAGAATAAATCTCTTTCGTGTGAAACACTGCGATTGGGTATGCTCCACTCTCTTCAACTTGACTTGATTTAGTTTAACTTTTCCCCTCCCTGCTCCTTGACTAGTCTTTACCTCCCTCACGTACCGCCAAAGCTGGCTTCACTTCATATTTTAATAAATCAAAAGGTAATGGGACGGGCAACCAAATGCCGCTGTCTGTCCTATGCCACAAGTAATGACTTGAACGGATAACACAGGTGGTAATCAATCATTAACAAAAGGGTTTTTTGATGAGAGCATCTAATGAAACGATAGGGTGTATTAGAATGAATGATGATAGCAGTAGTAGTAATAGTAGTGGTAGTAGAGGTAATCACAACCTAATAAGGATGCTGGAAGTAAAACAAGCCTAGAGTAATACTACTACTGCTAGAGCCACTAATAATAATAATAATAACGCTGAGAACCGAGAAAACCAGAAACTATTAATGATGATAATAATAATAAAACTAAATATATTCCTAATCCGAAGGACTTTTCCCGACTTACTCTCGCGCGAGCTCCTTAGCCGAAATCGATAGGCCCACTTGACATAGAGGCCCATCAGACTTAGCGTTTGTCCACCGGCTACCCCCTGACCCGAGACCCTTAAAAAACAACGCACATTCGCTCTCTCCGTCGTCCGACCGAAATCAATCCGGACGTCAATTTGAAATCCCCGCATTGATATGACTTTGCTTTCATTCTATGACATAAAAGAAACAAAACACAATAAAACAATAAAGAGGGCCTCCCTCCCTCCCTCTCCCTCCCTCCCACACCTCCCCCTCCTTCCC
Source organism: Macrobrachium rosenbergii (assembly GCF_040412425.1). Classification (NCBI taxonomy): domain Eukaryota; kingdom Metazoa; phylum Arthropoda; class Malacostraca; order Decapoda; family Palaemonidae; genus Macrobrachium; species Macrobrachium rosenbergii. Next base: position 51,321,262 of record NC_089788.1, read on the forward strand.
TTCCCTCAAATTCCACCTTCTGAACAATCTGGGTTCGTGACACGCAAACACAACGCTCTCTTATAAAAGATAGTCTCCGCCGTAATGGGGATTAGTGAGCTCTGTCTGTCTCTCTGTCTCTGTCTCTGTCTTTGTCTCTGCCTCTCCCTCTCTCCTCCCCTCAACAGTATATAAATACGTATATACTGAAAAGTTATAAACAAAACATATCAAATAAACATGTTATTATTAAATCGAAAGTAAATCCAGATTATTCATTAAAAATACAATGGGAGCGCCGGGAGTTCTTCCTAAAAATGACGAGAGAGAGAGAGAGAGAGAGAGAGAGAGAGAGAGAGAGAGAGAGAGAGAGAGAGAGAGAGAGTAGTAGTCGATGATACGGGAGGCCATTTTTCCTTTTCCGTGGGATCCTTTGAGGTAGAAAGGGATGCCAAATTCCTCTTCGATTTCCGTTAAATCTTTTCTTTTATCACTTTCTTCCCTTGGTAAAAGGGGGGTTGGGTGTGGGAGATGGGATGCTTGGCGGATGGGTCGGATCAGGCGGATGGGGGAAGGGGGAGGCTGAAGTGGGGGTTGGGTGTTCACTTGATCAGGGCCTTTATGAAGAGTAGTTTTGTCTTTGCACCTGTGACACTTTCGAGCCTTTTGTCTGAATTCATCAGGCTCCTTTTGCCCTTCCGCTCTTGCCGGTTCATCAAAGGAATATCTGGTGGCATTCTTTGCAAAATCACTTGCTTTCATTTTTTCATGCATTTTTATCCCTTATTTAAACTTCGATTTTTTTCCATTCTCTCTCTCTGTCTGGCCTCGGCAATTGTTCGCAGGCAACAGTACACTCTAAACACACTGCTGACAACTTTGGAAACGCTGACTTTGTCAGTACTAATTACCCCCAACGAACATCTACCGGTCTCTTGCAGATTCTGATTCATTTTAATATCTAACTGATTTACCAAAGTACGGAATCACGGTTTGTAACCGCTTATTACTTATTACTTCCCACCCACGATTAAAAAACAACGATCAATGTGTGTGTACAATTATATGTTTACATATATACACGTATAAATGCAGTAAATAACAACTAAGATGTCCTTAAGAACACACGTTCATACAAATAATAAAATTATATATATAATATAATTATATATATATATATATATATATATATATATATATATATATATATATATATATATATATAAAAAAGAATTTTATCACATCACCGTGATTCATATACAAGCATTATAAGCTACAAATGTCCTTTAATATCAAATTCGCTCTACCTCTGAAATAATATATTTTCATATGTTACCCGAAGGGGAATTTTTGATTTGATAATAAGTTCGACGTCTCGTGGGCTCGAACCACGGAAGAACAAGAACTGAGGACACATTTACGCCTTAAACCCTTGGTGGCACTGTGGTTTAAGCTGTCACTGTAGTCCTCTAAGTTCTTGTTCTTCCGTGGTTCGAGCCCACGAGACGACGAACTTATCAACTCAAAAATTCCTCTCGTGTAACATATATGAAAAAATATTATTTCCGAGGTAGAGCGAATTGATATTAAAGGACATTTGTAGCTTAATGCTTTTTATAAATAATATATATTATATATATATATATATATATATATATATATATATATATATATATATATATATATATATATATATATATATATATATATATATATATATATATATATATATATATATACACACATCTATATCTGAATCAAAGATAAACAGATATATTTATAACAACGTTGCAAGCACGTTATATTTTTCCCATGACCCAGCTTATCTCTCTCTCTCTCTCTCTCTCTCTCTCTCTCTCTCTCTCTCTCTCTCTCTCTCTCTCTAAAAAGTATTAATCTTGACGGCACAGTACTCAACAAGATATATTGCATATCGTTTTAGTCAGAAGCAGCAAGCACAACAATATTTTCACTTCATCATGGATGAATATATTAAACAAATAACACGTGTGCCTATTCATTATTACTATTATAATTATCAAACGCTATCTATCTAATCGGATGGAAAAATGGGTAAAAATTCCACATTTGTATGTTAGATGTATGTATGGAAGTGTGCGTGTATGAATATATGTGTGTATATTTATATTTAAAACTCTATACACACACGCACACACACATAGATGTGTATACATATTAAGAATCTATTGGTCACTTTTTGCCAGATACGTATATAATTTATGGATGATATATACACACACATATATGTGTGTGTGTAAATATATATATAGAGATAGATATATTCACTGTTTATTCATATATGCGTATATACATATTACCGTGTATATGTGGGGTGTGTGTGTGTGTGTGTGTGTGTGTGTGTGTGTGTGTGTGTATATATATATATATATATATATATATATATATATATATATATATATATATATATACAGACTGATAGATATATGATATATACAGTATATATATATATAGTGTATATATATATATATATATATATATATATATATATATATATATATATATATATATATATATATATGGGTGTGTGTATGTATAATATAATAAGCCGCTTAAGTCGTTTAATATCCATTCACAATAACTCAGGAGTTATAATTGATAAGAGCTTCATCACCAGAAGGGTTCGAACTTTTGCTTATCTTAACATCAGTGATTAACAGATATAGTGTACTGGAAATTAAACGATATTTATGGCTTATTACTTGTGAATGTACTAATACGAGAGACGCGTATGTGAGAAAATTCATATATATATATATATATATATATATATATATATATATATATATATATATATATATATATATATATATATATGAATTTTCTCATATACGCGTGAATAACACCAAGGGGAATTCTAATTGAAAAAAGATATATGACATCTTTCTTGATGGCTCAGTGTTCAGTCACTGTAAATCGTTGATGTTAAGCCAGGCAAAGGTTCGAACCCTTCTGGTGATAAAGACCTTATCAATTATAACTCCCAAGTTACTGTGAGTGGATATTAAACGACTTTAGCGGCTTATTGTTTGTGCATATATATATATATATATATATATATATATATATATATATATATATATATATATATATATATATATATATGCCCATAAAAAACGCAACATGTAGAAAGTTAATGCTACATTTCAGAGAACAACTGTCTCCCTCTTCAGACAGGTAATGAATGACATTAGAGTTACAGAAAAGGAGTATTTATATCTGGAGACCCAGAGGTCAACAGTTACGTCACTCCAGTTGACAATTTCACCTTACTCTTCTTAATCGCCTGTTGGAGAAAGATTTTACCTATAATATCTGAGTCCCAAGATGCTCTGATTAAACAAAGAAATACGATGAACCTCTCAAGGGGAGCTTGGGACTCGGATGTTACAGACAAAATCTTCCTCTAACCGGCATTTAAGAAGATTAGGGAGAAATTGTAAACTGGAGTGACGTACGGCTGACCTCTGGATCTCTTGGCATAAACAATGCTTTTCTGTAATTCTTATTTTATTCATTACCTGCCTGAAAAGGGAGAAGGTTGTTCTCTCCAATACAGCATTAACTTTCTACATTTTGGCGTTTTTATGGGCGCCTTTTATTAGATACAATTCTGTTTTAACAGAAAATATTTCACTCATACATATATATATATATATATATATATATATATATATATATATATATATATATATATATATATATATATATATATATATATATATATATATATGTATATACATATACATGTGTGCATATATATATATGCATATATATATACATAATTATATATATATATGTATATATATAATTATATATATATATATATATAATTATATATATATATATATATATATATATATATATATATATATATATATATATAGATAATATATTTCATATATATGAGCAAAGTTTCAACCACGAAGGAAAGTAAAGCAATGGAAATGTTAAAGTCCTTTCGTCTTATTACAAGACACGGTCACAGTTGCTGTAACCATGTATTGGTAATAAGACGAAAGTACTTAGCGTCTCCATTGTTTCACTTTCCTTTGTGGGCGAAACTTTGTTCATATAATCCTCACGTTTTTACCTTTCCGTGATTTACAATCACATACACATACATACACACATACATATGTATGTATATATATATATATATATATATATATATATATATATATATATATATATATATATATATATATATACTCGGTAATATGTATGTACGCATATATGAATTAGCAAGGAATATATATCATATCTATCTATATATGTATATATATAATGTATGTTTACATATATACATATATTCATATATAAATTATATACGTACCTAAATTGGCGATAATTGACCAATAGATTGTTAATGTGTGTATATATATATATATATATATATATATATATATATATATATATATATATATATATATATATATATATATATATATATATATATATATATATATATATATATATATATATATATATATATATATATATATATATATATATACATATATATAATATATATATATATATATATACACAATATGTGTATATAGATTTTTAAATATAGTACAAATCCATTATTTGTGTCTAAGTATGCAAATATAAACATTTACTGTGAAGTGTTCCCTCCTATTAATATTATTTACTGGTGGCTGTGTTAATAATAATAATAATATGTATGAATTTACTTAACATTATATATACTGTATATATATATATATATAATATATATATATATATATATATATATATATATATATATATATATATATATATATATACACACAGTGTGTGTATATATAGATTTTAAATATAATACAAATACATTATTTGTGTCTAAGTATGCAAATATAAACATTGCTGTGAACTGTTCCCTCCTATTAACATTATTGACTGCAGGTGGCTGTGTTAATAGTAATAATATGTATAAATTTACGTAACATTAATATATATATATATATATATATATATATATATATATATATATATATACATACATACATACATACTTACATACATACAGAGAGAGAGAGAGAGAGAGAGAGAGAGAGAGAGAGAGAGAGAGAGAGAGAGAGAGAGAGAGAGATTATCTATTAGATCACAATCAAAATCATTCTCTTTATCAATACTGCTTGAATGATTGTTGCTACCTTCTACACCACCACCAACGTATCATCATTGCCTGTCTACGCGATTCAGTTCAATACCTTAAAAATGAGAAGAAAAAACATGGCGATTTTTACAAATGCAGACGTTCAACCCCGACATTCAGATAGTACTTCAGTACAGCCGTCCCAGCGACAACATTTACTTTTCATTAGCGCTCAAATACATGGTCATTGTGTGCACAGATTTTAAACGCTGCGATTGATTCACTTTATTCTTATGAAAAGTATACAATCAATACTAATCAATCGACTACAGATACACAGTTATATGTAATTATATATAAACATTAGATCTTATGCTGTAGGTTGTGTAATCATCGGAACATGAAGTGAATGCTCCAACACCTTTTAACGTAAAGGACATTTCAAGATATCTAAAGTAGATTAATTTTGATGTTTAAATTAATCAATGACCACTCTTAAATACAAATAAATATGGTAATTACTTCGTGAATTAATATAACTCATTTGTATGCACTTTGGCGTAATCCCGCATCTGTAATTATTGCTATTAGTACCTGTACCTATGTAAGTCATAGATCCAATTCATTTTCATATTATATTATTACACTCAAAAAGTTACATTCAACTAACTCCGCAGCACTAGTCTGAGGGGATTTTAGCCCGAGCGAAAGAAAAGAATCCATACGAACGTTATTTTTTTCCACAGTATTAACATAGCCTAACCTAATTAATATCTATACATCTTTCAATGATCGCATGCTCACCTGACAAGGAAACAAGCAAAATGAGATGGTGACTGACTTGGACACCTGGGTCTCTCGTACAAGATAAGGTTTTTCTTTTTGTACTTGGAATTTTAAAATTCGTACAAGTACACGTTAGGGACGAAGTCTAAAAAAAGCATTTTGCAGCCAGTGTTCGTAAAATGCTTTCAATTTTGAGTTGTAACATAGGCCTACGCATAATGACTACAGAATGAGAGAGAGAGAGAGAGAGAGAGAGAGAGAGAGAGAGAGAGAGAGAGAGAGAGAGAGAGAGAGAGACTTTTGATTTGTATTGCACAGACATATTCTTTATTCACGGTTGACAATCACTTCCCAAAGAGAGAGAGCGGAAGGCAACCTTCCCATTCACATCTGAGGAACTTCTGCAGTTAGCTCTAGCAATCAAATGGAAATATTTCCAAATAATTTTTAACTTGAAGTGAAGCTCCGGGTCCATAACAATGAAGTCAACCTATTTTTCTTTACAGAAGACAGATTTTCGAGATAAAGTTGATAAGAAAAGTATATCTATTTTCTATGATACATACGGATAAAGACGAATATGAGAATGATAGAGTTGGTATCAAGTTCTGTTTGAGTAAGTTTCTGACTTTGGAAGTGGCAGTTGCAGTGCCTCTTGCACAATTCTGACCAGCAGTGCCAATGAGAGGGCCATCTAGAAACTGCAGACTCTGCAACTGCCAATAGTATATGGCGCTGATACTGCACCATATCAAATTGTACAAGGGATAATAGCAATTTTACTGCAATGACTTGTTTGAAAGTCACCTACTGGTTGGGAACATAAGGTCTGTTCTGAAATACCATAATAGCGGGAAAAGAAAATTGAGTCAAGTGCCTGGATGTAGCAAAGTGAACTGACAATGAGAAAAATAAGCAGGTTTCAGCAATTTAAAATGCAAATCAGCTGCTGAAGACCTAAATGGGGAAGAATAATCAAAACATAGGCAGATAGGTCTCCAAAACTGTCAAGTCTTTCAGTATACCGGTTTTTTGCGCAACTGACGAAGAGATAGACCGGATATATTTCTAACAAGGGAATTTGCAATCAAAAGGTCACCTACAATATATCAGTCATCAGAATGTTTTAGGTACGGAACAGTGAAAATCTATTTTCCAGATATTTCCTAAACTTACACCAAGGCGACCAACAACCGTCTAACCTTTAGCACAAGTGGTAACATATCTCTCTGCTAGAAAGTTTTCCACTACGTAGGTTATAAAAGCGAAATACTAAACCTGTAAGTTCTGAAACTTTATAAACGAAATGAGTGACACCTAAACCAAAATACAAGTATACTTAACCTAACTGACAAGTTTCGTGTCTCCAAAGTTTGTCCTAACACTTACATACTCTGCAATCCCTGTTACGACCATCAGTGCATACAAGATGTTCTGTAATATTTCTAATATTTTATGCAATGGATTATTTTTATCACAAATTTCAATACCAAAACTGCGTTTAACGAAGATGTGGTTCAAACCAGATTACACACGCACACACAGTGTGTGTGTGTATATATATATATATATATATATATATATATATATATATATATATATATATATATATATATATATATAAATATATATAAATGAACATTGTTACTACCTATGTATATGAGAGAGAGAGAGAGAGCAGAAACCGGGGTTCGTGATCCCAATGGAAAACAATAGAAAAATCCCAACCTCCATGAGTACAGTGTGACTACATAGTTACCATTTTACAAGTACCGAACTGCAGGCCTCTTACATTCATAGCGCAGATAGGCGTTCGGAGAAGGCGAGTGAATATAGTATTGGTTGCATGTGTGAAACAAATTGCCGCAGCAGTTAAACTAAATTTGAAATCGAGGATGCGTTGTAAACCATCCGTCCATATGAACCTATGGATGAGTTGGACCCTGGTGTATATACCCGGGTCTTGATCGAACCGGACGTACGAGGCGTACACTTTCTAATTCTGTTATCATCATTGGTAACATTAGTTATAAAACACTTAAGTTAACATCACGATGCTTATTTGATTCAAATAAATGATTACATAATGGTTATACAGGGATGAATAATACATTCTGGAAGCCTTCCAATACATTTAAATCTACAAAACCATTATTGCTAATTTCTAAAGTTACCTATATGCATGAAACAACCCACAAACACCATTAACTTGCTAAGGAAGTTTTCACTTCATAGAACAGACTATAATATGAAAAACACACTTAAATTCCTATACAAGGTAGCAACACATATTTCAAGAAACTTCTTTCGGAATCATACTTCGTTAAGAATTTTTTAGCTGAACTGAGAAAAAAAATCTCCCTCCAGATGCATTAACACGTTCGATGAGCTCCGATAAAAGGCACTTGTTAAGTATCGATTCTTTTATAAGCTAAACTGACATACTATACTTCATTTCTTCCTGCCCTACTGAAAGACATGTGGTGAACAACCCTTCTGTAAATAACATCATGGTGTATTCTTCGCTTCAATACACTTTTCTCAATCCTTACTTCCTTTATTATTTTTGGTCTTCTTCCTGCATTAAACATAACACTGACATTCTAATGATAATCCCTAAGTCCGTGATCACATCAGTGTGTATATATATATATATATATATATATATATATATATATATATATATATATATATATATATATATATATATATATATATATATATATATATATTATATATAATGTATGTGTATATATATATATATAATTTATATACAGTATATATATATATATATGTGTGTGTGTGTGTTGTGTATGTATATATATGTATGTATGTATATACTTACACATACATATACACATATACATATATATATATATATATATATATATATATATATATATATATATATATATATATATATATATAATATTCACTGATGAATAATCATCAGTATATTTATTTATGGAAAATAAGAATTCTTTCTGATTATGAATTTATTCAAAGTAAATGGAAGAGGAAACTGATGGATGAGAAGAGTGGCTAGATTATCACTGATCAGTGACTGGTTGCAGTGAAGATGGAAATATAAAGAAGTTTTAGCAAGAGAATAAGGGTCCACAAGTTATAAGGAGACGATGGAAGGCAAATGGGCTGGGAAATTAGACACTGAAGTGTAATGAGCAGAGGACAAGAATATACATGTAAAACTCCAAGACTGAGTCACAGATCAGCACGGTGTGTGGCTAGGAAGATAAGAAGAGGGAATCAAAGTAGTAAATGGTTGGATGACTAAATCTGAATGCAAGTGAAGGAAACAAGGATACCTTACAGTGTAATTAAAGACAAAATCAAATGGCAGTACGAATCACAAAGACAGGGCAAAATGACTTAGAAAAGGTGGCGTGGGAGTGAATGTGTCATCGTCCTACTTCAGACATCCCAATCCTAATCGTATATCCCAGTACACTTCATAAAAGATATAAAACTTAACTGTAAGTCCAGCAGTTTCTTCCTCCTTTCTGCTCTCAAAATAAGGGTCTGACAATTATATGATGGTGACTTAAGTTGTGAAGAATGAGAGGAAACGTCAGTCTTTCAAGAGTCCCCATATCATAACCTAAGACATAGGTTCTCAACTTGGGGGTTGAAAAGAGGGACTTTAATGGGGTACGTCACTGGGTGTCTTCAGTTTTACTCCTGGGTAGTGCCGAATTTACGCTGACTGCGATATTCATGATAAACTGCATAAAAAACATAGAAATTTCAAGAAATTGGTTATAGTGAACGGCATACCACTTCTTATTGAAATGAATTATTGTGAATTGTAAATATTCTATAATGAACTTCATGCAAATTCTATAATGAACTTCAAGCAAATGAAGTTGCAGTTAGAGGGTGTGATAACTCAACGAATACCTGGTAGGAAAAAGGACGAGAACTTCTCAGATATAGAGTTCAAAGAAAACTTTGAAAATCATAACTTTCAAAAAGAGTATTACCAAGCCTACTACTTGGTAAAAACCATTTTTAGGAAACAATATTATCCCGCTGGCAATCAAAATATAGGTTATAAAAAATAGGTTTGAGTGAAAGAAAAGTTTAGAGATTCGTCAGAGACGTAGCACTAGCCACAGCCATTTCTGGTTTTGAATTATGGGAAAATATTCTTGATCATATATCCTCTCTAAAATTAGACATTATAGAAAAAATTTAAAAACGAAAAAATAAATACAGACATATAAATAAATGCTTCAACAGTTTCGTTTGAAGGCAGAGATATGAAAGATTTCTTAAGCTTCTACCAGAGCCTTTCGTCCAAAAGCGCTTACCTACTTCATGAGCAGTATTTACCAGAGACTCCACAATTGCTGAAACAACGGCACAAAAGCTTGAATCCTTGTTCTAATAAGACTATATTCAAAGTGATTACAAAAAGCCTACATCAAAACTCCATTGCTATAGTAAAAAAAAATCCATTTTATATACACATTTTGCAGACGTAATGACCGCAAAAACATAAAAACAAAACAGGCAAACATGGGTAAATACATGATATACAACAAATTCTGTTGACAGTTAAAAATCATCTAACAATCGACCGTCAACGAAAACACTTGATAAGGTTTGAATTCTAATCCGACAAACTTGCAAAAGACTGGTAATGTTTCCCTAGAGACTGGTTCACAGTGAAAAGTAAAACCCTTCCGAGCTCTCTAACCTATTAACAAAACGACCTCTCCTGATAAGGGCTTATCTTCTCCGACGTTTTGATTATCATTAAAACAAACTTTCCGAAGGCTGGAAATGTTGGCCAGAGTCAAGGAGGCCAACCCTTGAGTATTAGGGCAAAACGAATGGAGGCGCATTAAGAGGCGTAAGGATTTTGATAAAAGCTCCAATCACTTTGTGTGTGTGTGTTTGTGTGTATATATATATATATATATATATATATATATATATATATATATATATATATATATATATATATATATATATATATATAAATCTGAAAAACTTTGATCGGAAGGGATGATTTTGTATTATAGGCAAAACACAAAACCCTCTTGAACTGCCTATTCAGGAGCCCTTGTTTATCAAACAGCCAATTCCCAATTGAATACCCATCCTTCTTCACTCGAACACGGTTTTAGTGTCATTCGGTTTTCCCTTTCGTCACTGAGGGTTGGTCGATGGTCTTAGGTTTTAAGTATTTCTATAACTTAAATTTTTAGTCTTTGCACTTTTTAAAGATTTTTTTTAGCATTTTAGGATTATTTCTTAAAGTATGGAAGTTATTAACAGATCCTCAGAAAATGTAATAAGGTATTACGAAATGTCGGATGAAGAAAAATGTTGAAATTAGCCTGATTCCTTCGTTCACCCTTGCACTGACGTCTTCCATTGGTCTCCACTTGCCAGCAACTTTGTCGGGTATTTTTATATGTGTATATGCAGAATGTCATATGTAAATGTGCGTGGTGTGCGTACAGATACATATACGTAAATACTGTGAGTGTACATATATTTGTCCACATATTTTATATATATATTTTGTATTCACATACATGAAATACAACGTAAATTGTCCATTAAATTAGAAAGGTTCAGTATCCTTTAGCCATACTGATGATGAAAAACACCAAGGCCTTGCATTCTTTTGATTCGTTTCATACTATTTAGGAGATTAAATACACACGACATATATTTATATACAGTATATATATATATATATATATATATATATATATATATATATATATATATATATATATATATATATATATACAGTATAAGTGTGTTTATGTATATATTGCGCCACTGCAAAAATCCGGCAGCCCGTCAACCATTAGTGGTCCGAAAAAACCCAAGAGATTCAGTAGGAGAATAGGTACCAGCCCTCAGGCTGGGGAGTTGAACAGTGGGCCTAGCGACACACTGGCCACGTGTCATAGGCCTTGGGACCTGTCCCCCACTGGGTGTCGGCCTAAGAAACAGGAAATCAGCGCCTGCCCTATGAGCCTACAGAGGTCCAGGAGGTTTAACTATGTGTGTGTGTGTGTGTGTGTGTATATGTATGTATATGTATATGTATAATATATATATATATATATATATATATATATATATATATATATATATATATATATATATATATATATATATATATATATATATATATATATATATATATATATATATATATATATATATATATATATATATATATATATATATATCAGCAACAATCACATCATGTGAGCAGTAAGTTTCATATATCTACAGAAACACTGCTGACCTAGGAAATGAAATTGCTTGCAATACTAATTCATTGTTTTAAAATGTAGGGACACTTCTACTAAAGGGTTGTGGACTCCATGAAGGAAGGAAATTTCCCTTAAATGGCGGACAAGCCTTTCCACCCGAGGCCAACGGAAATATTCCAGTCCCCTCCTGCAGAATTAAATCAAGGCCATTCTCTGACGGAGATATGAGGTTTGCAGTTTCATCCTCCGTATTCCTACATAAAAATAACTTATATAAACAATGATATATACCAACCCACACAAAACCACACGCATTTGACATATATCATATGGTTACTTACATCGCTAGCTTGAGTTTAATTTTTGTTTTAAATGACTTCCTTACTAGTTGGATAAAGAAGGTAAGTATTTATTCAAAGTACTTCCCTAAAATGCTGCCATCGTTAAATATACCTATATTGTGTAATGTAACCATTTTGACCTTCAGCAGTGTTTTGTGAATACATAAACTTTCATTGAGGAACAGTCTTCATACATTCATTTTCTGACCTAAATCTGCGATATCTATTGTAATTTGAAAATTCTAATTTCTGGCTGCCTTATCGTCAGCTATGTGAACTTTTCACTATTTCTGTCCATCATAAAAAAATGCTCAGTTCTATAATTTTCTATTGTTATTATCATTTCCATCATAATGAAAACCTTCTTACAGAACAATACAGATATACTAATGTTTCCAACAAGTTCCCACAGAACTGCAGATCCACAAGTGTAAAAAAGAATGAAACCGAAGACATAACTAGGTTTCTAGTATTCTACTTTCTTCGACACAGGTGGTGGTCCAGAAAATGCCATAATAAACCTCACAAAGCTTTCTATTTATGAACAAACAAGTCCCCTAGGAGTGGTAATGGCAAACGCAAGAAACTCCGGCAAAAGCGCAAGATGCAATTGATATTCCCTTCGCTGGGGTATCGCTGGAGAGCCAATGAAACACTAGCATCCAATATAAGGAGACATTTCAGGAATAAACTTGTATGATAAATATTTGATCAAATCAGACCTTCAAACTTAGAGAAACGTCTTAAAAAGGACAGGCGTACTGCTTTCAGTTCTTCACAACCTTCGTCAAAGAAATCAAACACCTGATATCTGAGTAGAAGCAGACATTTACAATTTGTGTGTGAGAGAGAGAGAGAGAGAGAAAGTTTGCCTTCGACTGGATGCCAAGGAGTGCCACATGATGTGTAGTAAATCTAGGTTCATCTTAATAACATATGTCAGAAGCATGAGTCACTGGACACCAGCACTTACATTTACCATGTAAATGGACTGTCGAACCGGCACGTAGTGCATACACTAAATGCAATGTACCTTACGACAGTCCCACGAATCAAAAGAAGTGTCTCGTTGGGGATATCTAGAATGATGCAAATTGTCTGCCATCCCCCATCCAACTGTTGTAAAACTACAAAATATCCATAACATATGAAATTCTTAAGAAAACATGGGTGTATTATATCCATATACACAAGGACGCGACTGTATGTACACTACATAAGGTACATGTATGTAACCATTAAGTTCATTTACATAGCTAAATAAAAGACACAAACTTCTTGGAGAATCATACTGTCGAGTATATCTCGCCCATTCTTACGCATACACACACACAGACACACACACACATATATATATATATATATATATATATATATATATATATATATATATATATATATATATATATATATATATATACATACATACATATATTCTCTTAGGCGTAGGAACGTGGCGGCCGTTAACATTCTCCCCCCCTCCGCCCGCCCGCCCTTGGAAGGTGAATCAACTTCAGCTGGCGCTGTGGCTTAATGGTGCATCGCTCAGCTAAAGTTTGCTTAATCCTTGAAAAGTTTCCGGCCTACCGCCAACCACTCAACCCATCTGTATACCGGTGCCAGAGTCAGCTGAGCTCAAGAAAATAGGCGTGGCGGCACTAACCTAATCCCTTAAGACTATCTTAGAAAAAAGCACATGGTGAAATTAAAAAGATCAACATACACACAGACACTAATATATATATATATATAGAGAGAGAGAGAGAGAGAGAGAGAGAGAGAGAGAGAGAGAGAGAGAGAGGAGAGAGAGAGAGAGAGAGAGAGAGAGAGTTTTTATATTAAAGAATACCGAAAACTTCTACGCCAAAGAGTAAAATTACGGTTTCAATAGGCTTACATGGGAAAACATGACCACACCTCTTGGATATTAGATAAAGAAGCGAGTTCCTGACTGAAAGGTCGCGAAGGAAGAACTAATAAAAACGAATGATACTGATGCACCTAAGTGTGAGAGGGACACCGAACCCTCATATCTTTTCTTCTCTCACCGCAAACTTTGACACAAATGACATTTTGCGTTCATTTCTTTAAACATACAAGAAACTTCCTTCCCATTACTTATTAATCTCTCTCTCTCTCTCTCTCTCTCTCTCTCTCTCTCTCTCTCTCTCTCTGGTAGTTCTTAAAAATATCTTTAACGTTAATCTTTAAATCACATTCTTTTTCAACTCCAAAACAAGTAACTCAATCTCGTTGATCCTTGATCACATCTGGGAAGGGAGGATATAGGAAACTTTAGGATCCTGAACATTCATCATGGTTCATTCTCCGTAAGCATAAAAACAAACCACAAATCTTTACATTTTCGCTTTCACTCTCTTAGCGGGCTTCCTTGAGTTATGTGTACTTAAAGTGACACATCATCTGGAACAATTACTCTCCTCAATCTGTAATGAGAGCTATCTTTTTCATCTCCATACATACATACACGAAATTTAAATCTAATACTCCAATACTCTCTCTCACACATACACACACACACACACACACACACACACACACACACACACATATATATATATATATATATATATATATATATATATATATATATATATATATATATATATAAATAACATATATATGTGTGTGTGTATAATCTAATCCTTCATAGCTTCCTTTAAATCGTACCCTCTTTAAATTTTAGTGATACAAACCGGCACCTTTCCTGGGCGATGCCACAGTGATGGACGTCAGCGGTTCTCTTAAGAGACATATACAGTTAGGAAATCGGTATGAAGCTGTCTGTAGTACTAGATAACTGACATGAAATACCAACAGTTTTAACAATCGGTATGAAACAACCAACAGTAACCACCTAGTACTCCCGTTAGCTGGTAAGAAGTCGCCAGTAGCACTAGAGATCACCATGAAACACCCAGTAGGATAAGAATATAATTAAAAAACAGCCAGAAATAGTAGCTTATCTAAGCGAAGTGTTGGTGTCTAGTAACTAAATGCATTGCAGAATCAATACTGAAAGAGCACAATGTTATGAGAAATACCCAAAACATCCTACTGTTGCCAAGAGCATAACTAGTTCGTGAATGTTAAACAACCAGTGTCATAGGTAAAAAAAAAAAAAAAAAAAAAAAGTATACTACCCTTGACATTATTAACAAAATGGAAGAAGCGTAATTACTAATGGATCTGCTATATGCAGCCGAGACAGTTTCATATCGGAAAAAATCAAACGGTGGCATGAGAATAAATAAGCAACGCCCCACATCAGAAATCGTTCTCAGTCATCTACTCTGCTGGCTTCAAGGACTTATGGGGCCCATTTTCGTAAAAAAACAAACATCTAAGGTCTGCAAATTCTTGTTAAGCACTAACCTTCTGAACAAGATTACCAGACTCAAGACCACACACCCGGCAGACAGGCACAGAGGGTCAAGTACCAACGGAACCCAGCTTGCATCTGTGGTCAGATGAACCTGCAGTGTTATGAAACTGGCCCTAAGAGATTTAGTCAAAAGATACTTGATAGCATGCAATCAGAAGCATCAGAGCCTAATTGAGAAGGAAGCATGTATTTAGGTAACAAAGCAGTCAAGTGAACATAAAAAATCACATTGTAATAACTCTTATTAAGAATCCACATTAAATTACAGAAATAATCTGTACCTGGTAATTTCCAATGTAGCAGCGTAAATACAAAAAATGGCAGAAAATTAGAACCTGCATAGCATTTGAGGTCACCCTACGATAACCGTAAGTATCTAACCTAAGAGTAACCGGGGGATTCAGCATAATTTATTTCCTTTGAATTTCAAACGCACTTTTGGTATAACACATAATTAATTTAGGATTCTTTACTTTCTAATGGGAGATTTCAATACCGTAAGCATTATTTCTATTCTTTTCGAATACAGCGCGGTAATGGTTAGGAGCTCACGAAATGGTGCGTAGAGAATGTAAACGGAGAGCTAAGATCCTCGTAGATCTGGCTGTAAAAATCAAGGGGGAACATGAAAGAAAGGGAAAATGACAATAAAAATATGAAGACAAAAAATCATAGCAACAGTGTCAATGCGCTATGCTGACTGACAACAGACGGATGAAATCTTGAAAAGCATCACAAAACGAAAATTCTGCATATGGCTCTACATAGAGTCTTTATGTCCTGGTATTCCAGTTACTTCTCTATTCGGTGCTCAAGATCACGAAAGATTTTGGAGGAAAACGAATTTTAAATAGATATTAACATCATACGAAAAAAAAATGACTTCCTGTTCAGAACACTTTATATAATAAAACATCTCAAGACAATGAATTTGAAGTATATCTAAAAGTACAACAGATAACTTCATGTTCATATGACTTTCAAGTATACTAACATAAGCCAAAAATAGGTATATCATGTGAGCCACTAAAAAAAAAAAAAAATTATATATATATATATATATATATATATATATATATATATATATATATATATATATATATATATATAAATGTATGCATGTATGTATGTGTGTGCGTATGTTCCAGCATAACTCTGAAATGCATTTCAACCAAACTTGGTATACATATAACTTATTATCCAGAAAGGAATACCGTGGGGATAAGACATCACTAGCACCAAAGGGCATCAAAGGGCACCAAAGGGGTGGAAGTGGGAAGGACTACCCTGAAATGGGGCAGGTTCTGCCCGTAGACTTAGTAGCTAAATAAACTCTATGGATTTATCATACCTCATTTCGGTATACATATGACTTACTATCTAGAAAAGAATACTGTGGGGGTAGGACATCACCGGACCATACAGATATTAGTGTCTAATCCATAGTTTTTGAGGTCGCTGAGATGAACAGTGACACTCCCAATGCCCTTTAAGTTCAAGTTCAGCACCGATAGAAAGGGGGGTGAGAAAGGGTGAAAAATAAAATTTCAAAAATGACAGATATTAGTGTCTAGTCAATAGTTTTTGAGGTCGCTGAGATGAATAGTGACACTCACAATGCCCTTTAAATCCAAGTTCTGCCCCAATTGGAATGGTGGGTGAGAAAGGATGAAATATAAAATGTCAAAAATGCTGGGCAATGTAACTGAAGCAATTATCTTAACAGGAAAGAGAGAGAGAGAGAGAGAGAGAGAGAGAGAGAGTTTATTGGTTGTCATTCGAAGTTTTCCCAGGCAGTGCCAGGTTGGTCAGGTAGTGTGATATATATATATTATATATATATATTATATATATATTATATATATATATATATATATATATATATATATATATATATAAATTATATATATATATATATATATATATATATATATATATATACATACTGTATGTAACCTATACATACATATATATATATATATATATATATATATATATATATATATATATATATATGTGTGTGTGTGTGTGTGTGTGTGTGTGTGTGTGTGTGTGTGTGTGTACACATTAAAGTTTATATACTTTTATCAAATTAAATAGTTGACTTTCTTCAAGCTCAGGCAACTTTCAAGTAAAGAATAAGACAGAGCAAAGAAAAAAGGCATTGATACACACACTCATATAATTATTTTAATGTAATAATGATTGTAATTACTATCATTTTTAATATCTAGCGTCATACTGCATAAAAAGGAAAGTTTCCTTTCCCCATAGGCCTTTTTCTCATGCAGAGAAGGGTACAGCCTTCTGGTTTCTCAGCGAGCGCTTTCTTTGACCCCAGCAGATGATGGTACTCAAGGTCTACACCTTGCTGGGCGGCAGGCTAGAGCAAATCATGGATCTAGCAAATGTGAACTGAGATCTACACCAAGCAGTTATTAACAATAACAACTTTCTGTTCATAAATAAACAATCATAAAGAAAACATATTATTCAATAAAGAAAGACTACATATTGATGATGACACTTCCTGGGGAAAAAGAGAAGCCTAAAAAAAAGGTTGTGTAGAGGACTACGAATGAGGTGGTAGTTCATTTCATTTGCAACATTATGCTCTGTATGTCTACATAATAACAAGTACTGTGTGACCATACATTCATAATTTCTGTCACAGCAATGACAAACAACTCAACATTTTGTCGGTCGTCTAGCCTTGGCCCAGATTCTCTCACCACTGCTCTCTATATAAGTATGCAGACTGAAACTTTGGTCCGAGATTCGGGATGGGACTTGCCGTCTCGACCACCTTCTGTATTGTCGACATTTCTGAAGACATGGGTCAACTAGTATTGACTGTTCATATACGTGAACAGTAAGCCGTTTGCTTTGATGGAAGGTGGCTCGAAAGAAAAGCATAATAACAAAGGCCACGAACATCATTCTTTAACTACTGAGTCAGGAGGACGTCCCGTGTGGAAAACTTACACGTATTCAAGATTTACATGATTAGCATAATAGAAAGAATAATGCTCTAGGAAGGATGTTTAGTCACCCGTCAGGATAGTAAGGAATGCCACAGGGGAAATTAAGGAGTTCCACATGAAGATGAGAAAATAATGAAGGGGTAAAGAACATGGCTTGGACATGTCCTCCTCACCACCCCAGTAAAGAATGTGGCTTGGACATGTCCTCCTCACCACCCCAGTAAAGAATATGGCTTGGACATGTCCTCCTCACCACCCCAAAGGTAATAGTCCGTGAACGTCAGCTGGGCTCCTGTGGGCACCAAATGAGTTGGAAGAACCAGACCTACTAGACTGAAACGAAAGGCTGGAGATGAGCGAGGTTTTTGGAAGTAAAAGCACAGGAAAGACGAGTGGAGGAATTTCACCTGGGTCCTTTACGTCCCACAAAGTTGGAAGCAATGACGATGATTTAGTTAGACTGTGTCTGAATATATACAACTACATTAGAATTCATTGACGAGTCACCCAAAAGCTATAACAGCAAGGAAAATAGGGAAAAGATGATTGCGATGTTAATTTAGTAATTCAAGTACCAATTCACTGCTAAAGATTCACAAGATAAAATTTAAAACAAATGAACAAAGAAACACTGACGAATACCATACACCAGAAAAAGGTTGTAGCTCCTGAGATAAAGGAGGACAGTCTTCTGGATTCCATTAACTGCTAGGACAAAGGATACCAAGTAGGTGTATGAAATGATCCTACACCTACATTTTCATGTTAAAATTAAATATGTAACTGTATGAATTTATGCATAAATGAAACCCTGCATATACACATGCATAATTTAAAGATACACCTCAAAGTACGCGTACAAACAGACTATGCATCAAGAGCAACAGATATAAAAAGCAATCTATAAGAACACATGTACAAACTAGATACACATACAATGGCATGTATAAAAAGCAACAAATATACTGGCTAGCTCATGCGAACAATTCAGTGATATACCTTCATATAAAAAAATATAAATGATGAAAACATCTGGATGTACAAGTTTGTAAATTAAATTGTATTTACATATACATTTGCATGAACTAGAAACAAAGGTGTAAGTACAGGTGAATAAATTAAAGATAAACTTGCATGTTTCGTGAATAAACTTACGATAAATTGGCAGGTACATTTTTGTAAGTTAAAATATATTTACATATTTTTAGCCAATAAATGAATGTCACACCTGAATTGGTTACACATGCACTACAAGCCTATAAATTAACGTTACATCTGCACAAACATGACCGCAAATTAAATGCAAGGACAAGGATCTAAAATGATAAGAAAAAATATCAAAAACTCTATCTTACTCTCACCCGAACATTCATTTTATATATACATTAATCTAAAGGACAAAAAGATACGCTACCTATATTTCTTGTAGAACAATGAGACAGAAGATACAAGAATGTAATTCATCATTTACACACATACATACATATATGTATGTATGTATGTATGTATGTATGTATGTATGTATGTATGTATGTATGTATGTATGTATATATATATATATATATATATTTATATATAGATATATATATATACATACATATATATAATGTATATGTATATATATACAGATATATACATACATATATATATATATATATATATATATATATATATATATATATATATATATATATATATATATATAGTGTGCGTGTGTCACTAGGTCTGAAAAAAGGGTGTGTTTTGTCTCTATGGCTGTTTAATATCTGTATAAATGGAGAAATGCTGGAAATAAAGAAGAGAAATCGGACGAGTACAAAATTTTTATGGTGAGAAAATTCATCGTGATTGGCGTGTGGAATGGCTGATGTTTGCAAATGATTTAGTAAGGATTACGGATAGTTATGACACCTGAAGGTGTTGATGGTAATTACATTCTAGGAAGATGAGGGCACCGAATGTTAATTTGCTTCGTGGAAGAATAGAAGCAATGGATTAATGCAGGTGCTTGGGATTTAGAATAAAAAACTGAGGTAAGATGAGAGAAGAGGTATTCCTTAGGAATAATGCAGCAAGGATGGTAGCAAGGTATATATAATTGCTTGGGAGAGGTTTGAAATAACTTTGAAAGCAGACATTCGACAATCTGTAAAGACTGTTGAGCCAACTCCACTTTACGGAAGTGTACTGAGAAAGTTGTATACGAGTGAAAAAAATATGTGTAAGTTGTTGAGATGAACTGATTATAAAGTATATGTGGTGTAGTAAGAATCAAAAGAGTGAGAAATGTAGAAATGCGTAAGAGAAGTGGTAAAGAAAAAATTAACATACCTAAAATGATGGATCACTGAATTACTGTATGAAGAATAAGCATGGACCATAACCTTCAGGAAGCACGAGAGTGCAGGCAAGATCTAGAAGAATGGCAGAGTGTGTGTGTAAGACAATTTGACATGGTGCTCATCAGCCTTATGCGTAGGCGTATGAAGCACTGTAAGTTTATGCACAAGGCGCTAATCCATGAAACTATCAAAGTATGAATGTAACAGTTAAAAGAAACGACTTAATGTTGAATATATGAATATATATATATATATATATATATATATATATATATATATATATATATATATATATATATATATATATATATATAACGTCAAGAGCACAGGCCAATGGTAGTATACACAACAAAGGGCATCCGAAGGAGACGCCTCGCGACATTTCATCACTTTATTTGCAAAGTTCCAAGGCCTAGTCTCATTATCAAGGTGAAAGACATAAACATCCAATAATACCATAAAACTGACTTGAATAATATCAATATACAATATAAAAGTAAAACAAAAATAAAAAAGACACTAAACAACGCCACATACCATTTCAAGGAAAAGGAGGGAAGACGAGAGACAGCCACAAGAAATATAAATATATATGTATATATATATATATATATATATATATATATATATATATATATATATATATATATATATATATATATATATATATATATATATATATATATATATATATATATATATATACACGCACACATATATATATAAATATTTATTACATATATAGCGACACAGCTCAGCAAAACGAACCGGTGTGTAACTGTGACGTTCGCTCGCCATCTTGGACGGTCTTTTAAAAATTTTTTTTGTGGTTTTCATGTCACCCCACCTATACGGCCCTCTGTTACATTGCATCTTACTAGCCACTTATCCAGAGCTTTTGAAACTATCTATCCTTCTTCTGGCAACATTCTTTACAGTGTACTCTTTTCACCAACCTATCATCATTCCCCATTCTTCCCACATAACCAAATGATCTCAAAGCACTCAGATCCACCTTTTCACCTTTGATAACTTTTTAGAACGTCCAATTGCCGGCACATTGCTCAACTTTAAATTCAGCTATATTTCTGTTTACCTGGTTTCCATTTATCCGTACCCTGACTCACTTCCACACATATACTTACAACTTTGTTTCTCTTGTAAACACTTTTGACCGCTTTTACAAGTTTCCACACCATTCCACACACAATTCACATTCCATTTTCTTAATCCAAAAATGTCATCTTATTTAGTGACATTCCCCCGAATTTTCGCAAAGCTCCATCCATTAAGATACAACACACACGTGTCCCATACTTTCACACCGAACCTGTCACTCACTGGTTTCCATATTCCAACACATAATCCACTTTACCTTCTCTGCCACATATACCATCCACAATGCATCTCTATCAATTTTATCAGAGGCTTTTTCTATTTTCATGTCTGCTATACACACACATGCAAATATATATATATATATATATATATATATATATATATATATATATATATATATATATATATATATATATTATATATATTGTATATTTGTGCGTCACAGAGATCTTTCAGCTTCTTTGTACGGACATTTGGGGGCAGTAACTAATAATTTACATACATACACACATATATTTAAAGTATATATATATATATATATATATATATATATATATATATATATATATATACATATATATACATACATATACAATATATTATATATGTGTGCGCGCGCGTGTATGTATGAGCATGCAAGTAGGTTATATGTTCATGATCATCATTACTTTTAATGCCATGCGACGTAAAGGTCCTCCGCGAAATACCGCCACTCATTTTTCTCCTGTACTTCATCTTCCACTACCTCCATTCATCACCAGCCTTCCACTCGTTCTCATGTACTGTAAGTAGGTCTGGGTCTTCCGACCCTGCTGGTGTCCACAGGACCTAGGTTGACACTATCACATACTGTTCCCTCTGCGATGCTGCAAAGAGCATGTCTAAACTATCTCCCTTTCATTATTTTCTCATCTTCTAGTGGAACTTCCGGACTTTCTCTTGTGGTTTTTCTAACTATCCTGTCATGTGACTCTTACCTTTTCCATAAAGCAGTATTCCCAAATCGATAAAATATTCTGGATATAGATTCACTGTCATTCTTTCATTCATGTCCGTGTATCAATAAAGGTTGGACTAGACTAATGTACAGTTTTACTTCCGTAAGCAATTTCAATCTATGTGATTTCTAAATCTTATTCAGACTCCCCATTATTTGACTTGACTTGTTCCCTTATTCATGTATATTCCAGCTCGAGAGAACCCTCACTGAATATCATTTTTCATAAACATTTGACAATCTCCCCTAATCTTTTCTTCCTCTTGTGTTATCTCATTTCTTTGAGTATTCGGTCTTCATTTTTTCCTTTTGAAAGGAACTTTATACTTTCTCCTTTTGCTGCTGAATACTACATCAGGCGGCCACCTCAACACCAAAGCCACTCCTTGGATACAATGAATACCTGGCTCTGCCCGATCTACATGCCCGTTTTACCAGATGTTCTCTCATATCTCTCCCTGTGCTCCCTGAGTACTTGGCACAGTCTACTTTGCCGTTTTCATTTGGACATTTCCAAACTGCCCCTTGGAAAATGGTAAATGACTGCTTCAGCTGGGCTCATCCAGTCACCAGAACAAAGACATTAAGTGTACCTTAGTTTAACCAGACCACTGAGCTGATTATCAGCTCTCCTAGGGCTGGCCCGAAGGATTAGACTTATTTTACGTGGCTAAGAACCAATTGGTTACCTAGCAACGGGACCTACCGCTTATTGTGGAATCCGAACCACATTATACCGAAAAAATGAATTTCTATCACCAGAAATAAATTCCTCTAATTCTTCACTGGCCGGCCGGAGACTCGAACTCGGGTCTAGCAGAGTGCTAGCCGAGAACTCTACCGTCGTCCAACGAGAAACTTGGGCACCAGAACAGTCGCATGAGATGGGAGGTTAGATATAATATGGAAATTTGTGGAAGCAAAAGCACAGGAAAGACACAAGTGGTGGAACTTCACAGAAGCCCCTTTGCATTACACAGTATTGGCAGAAAAGAGTATAATATATATATATATATATATATATATATATATATATATGTGTGTGTGTGTGTGTGTGTGTGTGTGTGTGTATATATACATATATACATACATATATATGTGAGTGTGTGTGTGTAAGAAATGATGTAAAAATCTCTAGTTCGCTGAACTCCACATTTACTTGTGTGAAGAATAGCAATGGTGAGGGTTCAAGGCAGGATCTGCACTTCTAAGAGTTTTTTTACGATTCAGAATCCACTCCCTTGATGCAATCCCTTTCAGACCTACTGTCAACTTTTCAAAGATTTATTTTAAATGTAAGAAGAAAGGGTTGTCTGTGATCCAGAATTTTTTTTTACCTGCAACAGCAATCTTTCTTTAAATTGTCTCCACAGGTTCTAGTCATCAGCAACAGTTGATTTCTTTATCTGTCTCTTCTCAAATATTCAATCGTTATTAGAATCCACGCACTTTCAACGCTTAAAAAATTTCTTCACATTTTTAATATATACATTACATCAGCAATTAAGCAGTAGCCATAGTGCTACAGCTTTTGTCTTTACAAAAACTAAGTTCTACTTCAGCTCTTGCTCCTCAATTTCGGTTCTTTTTCTTCTTCATATGGGTTTCTTTTTAGAAGGCTAAACCAATATCAGTAAGGAAATGAACATCAAAGGCAAAGATAAAGGGTAACACAAGATAAACTTTATTACACAAAATCAAAAACAAAATATGCAAAAATGATATTCAGTGACTCAAAATGAGGACTAAAACATTGAAAACTAAACAATAATACTAAAAAGCCAAAAAGTATCAGACTACACCACTCTACAATGACAAGTAGAGATATGAATAACCTTATAATGAAATATCAATAATCAGAAACAAGTAACAATACAAGTCAACATCTTCAAATTAAGTATGAAACATTCAACATACAATTACCACAAAATACACTTTAATACACAGTACGTCTTCAAAGTACACTTGAAGAATCATCAAGCAACAGTTTCAACGTTGCATTCTTCAACCAGTGCATAATTCATGCGTGCCCAGTATATAAGTATCAGCATTTTTTCAAGCGTAATTGAATTAATGCTTCGCTTCCTCAGTCCTGGTCTTTCCCATGGCTACAATCTACAATAACATTCTTTTCAATTTCCACACTTCTAATATTTATTTAACACAATCATTCACAGTATCATGAATCAGGCTACAATATATAATTGACAATACATATAAAATTGTCTTCACTAAAGATGGTCAGTGATACATAGCACGATTTAAAACTCATGGCGAAATAAAGTTTAAACAGCAATGCATGTAATATTGCAATATTATGTTCATGAGGTAGGAAAGATTTACTAGAAAAAATATAATACAGTATTTGGACCCATATTATGATCTTTTAAAACAGAAGTGTTGAAAATGGTGTACAATCATTATTTAATCAATGAATTTTTTCCAGTCAACAAAATTACAATTAAGAGCAAACTCCACAGTCACAATGTAATTCTACCCACTAAAAAGGAGTACCAAGTTTTCTCACCAAGCTGAAGGTTAAGGGATCCTCCCTTCGCAATCTGCAGTAGGTTTACTTTCACCTGCTATGGCGGATGCAATCCAACATAGGGTTACTGTTAAGGAGCGTCTCATCAGGGCTGGAGAGCAGCAGGCAGGAAAACACTCACTCCAAGTAAATAAATGGCTAATGCGACGGAAGAGCAGAGATTAAGCAACACTAGTCGTGCACAGAATAGGTCGTCGTTGTCGTCAGGACAATGTGCAATTGATGAGCATACTGGCATGTAAGGGTCACTGCTGCAGTCAACCGAGTTTCTGAACGGAATTGGCTTTCAGGCAGGTGACCATTAAGTAGCGAGCTAAGGTCATAGGGCTTGACTTCTGGCTTCTACGAGGCGGAGCGATTCCTCAAAATGGTACCTGCCACCCTTCTCAAGCGAATTTCTGACAGGTAGGACTCAGCGCGTGATCTATGGCCTTGACCTCCAGGGTATCTCGTTCTCCGTCTTCTACGGGGTCGCTTCTGCGTCCTTAGGTGTGTGGGTACCTGGCAAGAGAAGTCTTAACAATCGATGCTGAGGAAGGTTTTCGTATTGCGAAATGAAACATGATTTAGGCGAATTGCTATGAGAGACGAGAACACCACTTAAATTATGAGGAAAGTAAGCAGAAAAAGTTAAGAAGAAGTTTCTTTTGCAATCCGACTTAGATACGAAAGCCCTGTTTTATTACAAGAATATTAGGCCTTCAACCGAGGGTGAAAACAATTTGTTTCGAGTAAAAAATAAAAAAGCCAATATTCATTTTCCATACTATACTAATAATAAAGTTAAGACATATATGTGCATATAAACAGTTTCTTCTGGCTATTCAAAATCACATACATATACTAGTACACACACACACAATATATGCACAAACACACACATATGTATACATATTTATATATATATATATATATATATATATATATATATATATATATATATATATATATATATATAAACATAATCTGAAGTGCAGACGCTCACAAACACACAATCACTTAAAGAGAGGAAGGAACAAATGAAAATAAACGCAGTAATAAAACCCATCTTATACTGCCATCAAATGGAATGTTGTCAAGTGGATCATTTACTGTACGATAAACCTAATTTTTCAACGGAAAATTACAGCTTTAAGAGGAAATATCCTATAACCTGCCGTTGGCGTAATCATAGTCATCAAGTCTTGGTAGGTAACCTTAGCGGTCTAGATTTCCCTTTGAAATGGCCGACTCTTTACTGCGCTGTGCTATGAAACTATAATTACGTCTCTTTCACACATCTCCCAAGATTCCTCTAACTTTCGGAGGCAAAAAAGGGAATTAAGGACTAATCCCGCTAAATACCCATTTTTCCCTGCATTTAAAGATCTGCTGTAATTATTATCACCATTATTATTCCTGAAGATGAGGCCTTCATTGTAACAAGAGTAAAAAGAAATTTGCAAATAATTCAAGAGTTGATGAATAACGTATGAAATGACAACACATGGAATAGATGTCAATGAATAGTTGTTTATAGTATGTGAAGAAGTTATGAAAGAGTCATCTTGAGTCTTCAAGCCAGTTTGCATTTTTCCTCTTACTTTTGCTTATGGATATGATATGAAAAGATTTCTTTGAGCATATGACAATACGTCCTTTATGCTAGCAAGGGAGGAAGATATACAAAGCAACAGTCACTGATACACTTAAGCGTTAACTGCTGAATCACGGGTGGACAATTGTAAAAAACTACACAAGTCCCACATATAACACACACACATATGAATGTATACTATATATATATATATATATATATATATATATATATATATATATATATATATATATATATATATATGTGTGTGTGTGTGTGTGTGTGTGTGTGTGTGTGTGTGTGTACAGAAGGATCCACAGAAATATACTTAAGACGAAATATTTTTTGTTTACTAATCAAGCCCAAAGAAGGATGGACAAAAGCTATAAGCTTTGTATATAATTTTACACATACATTTAGTTTTGCTAATCAAATATATTTTTGTGGATCATTCTGTACATACTGAGAAGCACGATATGGGCTTTTTTATATTTCATTTACACACACACACACACACACACACACACACACATATATATATATATATATATATATATATATATATATATATATATATATATATATATATATATATATATATATATATATATATATATATTCAAAGAGAAGTCTCAACCAAGACGAATTCATATTCACGATGGAGCCCAAACAAGACGTATTCCAAATCCAGCACCAAGACGACTTCTTCATCAAAGTGGGTTCTAATGCAAGATATCTTTTCTATAAAGACGAAATCTAAACCGATTCTAAACAAAGGAATGTTTCTAATTAAAATGGA
>NC_089788.1:51354547-51362047 GCF_040412425.1 Macrobrachium rosenbergii
TCATCTTAAAGCTCAAGAGTATCTTTGATAGTTTGTCAATTCTAAATGTAATAAAGCTGAAAGCCAGCGATATTGTAGTATCAAAAGACGACATTTTTAAGGCAGCCGCTTCTTCAGCAACAGACAAAAAACAAGCTCAAACTTATAACTTAATAACACATCCCCTTCAAGAGCAAACAGTATTTGGTATGGAGTACTGTTTCATCTCAGTATGGAGGGAAAAAAAGGCAATACATTTTTCATAGAAGACAACAAATATATACGTCTTGGTTTGCATTCAGAGCACGCATATCAAATGCGGGATGAGTGCAACTGCCCTATTAATTTGCAAAAGTAAATTAAATATGGAATCCACGCAGGAGCAATTACTTTCTGTCTACTGACACTCGGAATTAATGTTTGTTTCATAAACATATTCAAATGTCACACCATCATGCTCTAAAAGAACAGAAAAGTTCCGAGCTGCTAAATAAAATATATATATATATATATATATATATATATATATATATATATATATATATATATATATATATATACAGTATATATATATATATATATATTTACATATATATATATATATATATATATATATATATATATATATATATATATACAATATATATACACATACATATATGTATATGTGTGTGAATGGAAAAGTTCAGTTGCTAAATACCAATATATATATACATACATACATACATTATATATATATATATGTGTGTGTATATTGAAAACGAGAACTACTGCTATTTCAGCGGCCTTATATTACAACTACTGCCATTATTATTTCCTTTATCAGGCTGCACAGACAGAATTGAATATTTAACAAATACCTTTAGCTCTGCTCTAAATTTCACGAAAAGGTATATTTCCAAACATCACTGATTTCAGTTCAATAGATGCTCTTGCGCCGTAATACAAAAACAACGCCAAATTAACTAATTACATCACCTACGAAACATAACTCTTTAGATGACATTTTCATGACATTTCCGGAAACTCCTCTTACTACGACAGATGCTGAGCACACACACACAAAAAAATATTATTATCATTTGCACTGTTGGTTGCTACCCAAAAATAAACAGGAACGGAAATCAATTTCTATAAGAACTGAAATTCTGAACCTTATTAAAGAGAAGTTTTGCAATGAGAACTTGGATCTCTAAAGAATCAGCTTTTAAAACGAGAAATAGGCTAAGTTCTTAATCGAGAACTGGCATGTCTCACAGAAGACTTCTCAAACTAGAAATTAGATTTCCTAAAGAGACAATTTCTGTAGCGAGAACTGAGCTCTCATAAAAAAAAAATTTCTTAAACAAGACCTGGGATAGAAAAGGATACAAATTACAAAACGAGAACCGAGATTTCTTAGAGGTCAACTACAAAAAGAAATAGATCTATCACAGAAGACAAGTTCTAAAACGAAATAATAGAGTTAATGCAAGAAATTTTTTTATGAAATCTGGGATGTCACAGTACAAATTCTGAAATGACAGCAGACATCTCTCGTAGTAGACAATTCTTATTAAAAGAGCTGGGGCCTCTGATACACACCAGTTCCTGACGATTTCAAACAGGGAACTTTTATTGTCTACACTTCCTAAAACAAAAAAACAAAAAAAATTAAATACGAACTGCGAACTCCAATAGAAGACAACTTCTGACACGAGAACGAGACCTCTCGTGAGACACTGTCTGAAACGAGAGCAAGTTATCTCAGGAAACACAGCTTCTGGAAAAGGGATGATATTTTTTCTTATAGAAGATACCGTCTAAAACGAGAACCGAATTCTCTTATAAATGACGATTATTGAAAGCTGAACCGAGATATTTCATAAAGGATCATTTCTAAAACGAGAACTGACATATCTTACAGAAGACAATTTCTGAAAGAACAGCGATATCGTATAAAAGCCGATTTCAGAAACCAGAACCGGGATCTCTCATGAAAGACAATTTACAAAATGAGTATTGGGCTCACTGGCGTAAATGGAGGTTTCTGATTCATTCCATTTGATTTACCATAAAATCGAACCCATAAAGCAGCGAACCTCGAGTATTTTTCATTGAGTTGAGATAATATCTCTTTGAAAAAAAAGCAAGGATAAAAGACCTTTCTGCAAATATTTGTATAAAATCAAGCTTCATTTCGAAGAGAGTTTCAGTCTCCCTATCCAACGCACCTGTTAGCACAAAACAACTTCATTTACTCTGGGATAAACAATTATTTTCCTTTTTCGTGGAAAGACTTGAGTGGCCATAAGTAAAATAACATTAAGAGATAAGCGATCCAGACCCAAGAAAAAAAATCATTGTAAAAACAAAATCTAATAATTAAGGGATACAAAAATTGGCTTAAAAACTATGCCAATATACTACTGTACTCAATGCAAGTGTGGCGACAGTAAATATTTTTCAAAGAGAGCTTGAAAAGCGTTGGATACATTTCATAAAAATAATCGTCAGGTATTTTTTTGTGTGTGTAATGTGAAACACCCCAAAAAAGGGAAACCGTTATAATCTCATGTTGAAATATGGCATTCCAAGTAAAATATTCAGAACGTCTAGTTTAAAAAAAAAAAAAAAACTGATACAAGTGACACCACTCTATATCAGTGAGACTCTCGTTGATGTCTTCTGAAAGAACGTGCACTAAATGATTAAATATATTTGGCATCTAACTGCTAAGTAACATTTTTTCAGCGCTGAGAGGCCAATGGAACGGACACCCTAATGACCTTAGGACGAGGGGCTAAATCATAAAGACGGAAACAGATCTGCCCTTAAAAGATACAGACCTGTTGGCGACAGGGAAAACAGAGGCACAAAATGAGTTCCCAAGCTTGGTAGTAAAGTGAAATATGTATATTTGAGCCGTTCGATCAAGCACAAACTATTTTTCTTAGGCTACAACAGTTTGATTAATTTCAGTGAAGATCGTCACGAGGAAACAGAGCAAACTTCAATGAGAAGTTCAGTAAGGCCAAAAGTAATTCACCTAAAAAGGAAAATTTCTTGCACTACAGTAAACGTAACTAGAATATTTCATAAGGAATCTTTCATTAATAAAAGACTGAGAATCTACTGAAAGTCACGAATATTATATAAGAATAATGTAACGACCAATTTACAGACAGCTCTGGGAAAATGAAATTCGATATGACACTTATGTAACCACCTTAACTCCCAGAATATCCCAGAATATTCTAACTGAAAAAACGAAAAAAATACATACTAGTGCTAATTATAATCCTTAAATATACAAATGGTGCTCATTTGTAAAGAATCGGTGACTAAAACTGATTTGAATTAGAGATGTGGAATAGTGCTAAGAGACCAAAAGTGATCTGAATTTGAGAAAAATAAGACACTAATATAAATTTAAATTCGAATACAAAAATTATTTCCGAGATCAAAACTGATCTCAACTCGGAAAGATTCTGATGCCAAAAGTAATTAAAAACCGACAAATACAAAATTCTTGAAATATAGAGAAGCACTGATGTCAAAAGTGTAAAAAATTTTAAACGATTCTGAATCCCAAAAGAAAATCCTAATGTTCAGGTCCAGGAAGAGAAAATTAAAGCTGGATCTCAAACAGTTGATTCAAAGTACATAAATTAATTGAATTTCAAAGACAGATTATATATTTGGACTGATACTAACCAAATAGTGTTATATGTTTATTCAACTATTCAGGGAACACATACGCAGAGTGCTGTATTTTCAAAATATTTTCTAGTCATTGGAGTGAACTACAAGCAAATGCTAAAAGAGGTCAAATTTAGGATAGAATAACGTTACTACAAACAGCTAGTAGAGGTGACTACTTGTTTAAATACGGGGTATATATATATGTGTGTGTGTGTGCGTTTGGCAGTAGAGCACCTTCCTTAATAAGAGGTGGCTCCAGAAAAGAAACAGAAAATATAGCTGTTATTTTCATCGTTCAACTACTGATTTATGGCTGAACACCCAGTCAAGAAAAATTCCACATCACCTGCTCGACATACCTAAGAAAACACAAACAAGCACTCAGGTGCTCACGCACAGACAGACATAGACATATATACATATTTATACATATATTTACACACACATATATGTATATATATATATATATATATATATATATATATATATATATATATATATATATATATATATATATATATATAAAGCAGAAAAATTACACATCACAAAAATTAAAAGGCAGACTGCACAGCCACCAATATAAACCGACGCTCAGGTCAATCAGAATCTGAAGAAGAGGTAAAAGCGAATAAGTGGGCATATACGTCTCCACTGGTGGATCCCGAAATTTCGTTCTTGGTGAAACATCAAATTTTTTTCATATTCCAAACCTTCGGTCTGTTTGACCCTGAACACGTTTCAAGTTCCACTCACAGCAGCCATAAATATAACAGAAAAAATCATTTGAAGGAAAAGTTATTCAAAGTTATAAAAACTACAGAATTACATATTACAATCATACTAAAAGCTACAATAGCAATGAGTCCACTTTAAGCATATTTCTTGAGAAACCACTTCTTTTAAGTATACAAGTCAGAGTGTACTAAACCTGCGTGTAATCAAAAGTATCTCTAGCTAATATCATATAACTTAATTGTATCAATCATATACAAAACGGTGCCCTGAATATACTTTTACCGTAAAATTGTATTATGAAGCTGGCAAAGGATATCAACGTGGTATGGAACACCAAGATCTGGCAAACAAACCCGAAGAATATAATGTTTTTGAATTGCAGACCCCAATTTGATTTATGAACTACAAAGCAGAGTTTTATTATGGGAGGTATAGGACCTTACAGCAAAATTATTTATGCATCTGACTGACTGGACTAATCTTTACATAGCTAGATAGAATTAGATTTAGTGTTAAATTTATTCGGGGTTCCTTAATTGTGTAGGAACAGTTTTAATTTCATTTAAAAAGCAATATAATTATTACTACTGATTTTTTTTAGTATTAAAAATGTGAATGCATTCATATGGAGCAAGCATGAAACACTGTTAATTTGCTAAGCTAAGTTCTGAAAATATCTATAAACATGTTACATATTTGCGGCTTGTTCTGGAGCGATGAATAATAATAATATTAATAATAATAATAATAATAATAATAATAATAATAATAATAATAATAGCGTGAAAATGGGCCAAAATCATTAAATATTAAAATGTATAACAACAATAACAAACACTTACAAAGAAACAACATTCTGATTAAATCTTCACGTATAAACATATTTGAGAAATGGACCCGAAATCAACGGTAACTGTAATACATGTTATCATTTTTGCCTCAATTTAAGAATTAAACCCCAAAACTAATAATCTACCATTTATTCCGTGGAGGTACATCATTAGCGAGCCTCAAACTATAAAAATGTTGGGGTTTTTAAGATTTTCACGTAGGAATAAGCAAAAACAAGCTACATCTGGATACGAAATGGCCTCTTAGCAAATAACTACTGCTCACTGGATAAGTTCATTTAGCGATCATGGAAAATGGTATGAAGACATCCACAAGTTTCGTGAATGCAGTGATAAGCAACAGACGTGCGTAAATAAAATTAGTCTAATTTCGGGACAGAAACATGGCCCTTTTAAAGGATCATTATTGCTTGTAGATATTAAACTGTGTTGAACCATTTAAAACAATACAATGAAAATTGATCTTGATGTTTTATATAGTACCACAGTGAGGAGTAGTAGTATAGACTTGTCAAGCCAAAAGATCTGCAAATATATTTAGTCCATTTTTTTATTATTAGTCCATTATTTTTATTATATTAGTATTAGCATAAGCATTAGATGAGTAGTAGATGATGCTGCTGTTTCATATGAAACAAGCATAAAAGGACATCATCTTGTAAAGGATGCTTCCTCACAACAGAAAGCCTATTAGTGAGAACAAAGATTAAATTATAGACAAAGTAAGGATAACTCACCAAGGAGACAAATTTATTCACATAAACCTCCTCATTACAAGTTAAAAACAAAACTAAAGCAATGGCGCATAGAATTTTAAGGTCATCTTATAGCCTAGTTTAAACTGAGTAACGGCATCAATAGTACTGTCAAGGCGGCCATTCAAATCATACATTAAAAGAAGGTTAAGATTTCTGATGCAAAATTTATCATCGAGAAGCTATCTGGCACCTTAGGATGCTTATGATTTCCCCCACTTGTTACGAACATACAGAAGAAAACAGAATGCCTTGTGTGAAATCAAAAGACATTAAGCTGATGGTTATTCTTATACGCAAATGCACGCAATTAATTCTGTTCTTCTTTAGAATCTAAGAAAAGTCGTTAAGAATTTCTGTTTTACTGTCTCATTTGAGAGGGATTGCAGGAAAACCTTTTTATTGTAAGTAAAACAATCAAGCCAGAACTAACAAGACCATGAACTTTCTCAAGGGGTCATATATAAGCTGCCTGAGAATACAGGTGTGTGTGTGTGTGTGTGTGTGTGTGTGTATGTATATACTTGTCTGTATGCGGAGTATCTTTTATTTCATAAAAATATTTCCAAATTACTTCTTTATATCAAATTATGTGTCCTGCTTCCGATTTTGTTTCTTACCAGACGTCGTTGACGACCTGGTTTGTTATTCAAAATGAACAAATATTTACATGGAGTGAAGGCCACAAACTTGAAAAGAAAGCTTCCACAGAAAGAAAAGGTTAGGAACGCTTATTTGTCATAAGGAAGCTAGTGAATTATATCCAGTTTCCTCAAATTGTCATAATTATGATAGACAAGTCACTCAACGATTACGTATACTGCATTAATTAGTCAAATAGTTTGCCATTAAAACATAAGTTCATTAATGAATAATATCTCTAATAATATTGTATCTATAATAACAGTGAACTTGATCATAATTTCTTTCTAGATAGCAAATAAAAAATGGGAGCATTTAAGATAAGCTATAATAGACAGATTGATAGAAGGATATGTAAAATTACACAAGAGGAAAATAAAGTCCAAATAATAGCCATATACTTTCATTTTAAGTGCTAGTGGCTCTGTACGCCAGACACAAAATATTCAATGAAAGAAAAAGAAAAGCCGAGAAACAGAAGAAAAACTGTGAGGAAGAAATAAAACACACACATACACACCCACAACTAAAAAATATGTAATAGGAACATCAAAATATTTCTCCAGTATGGATTGGCTTCTTCCAAGTATGGGACTCCTTCACGAAGGGAAGGGAATCTTCCAAGTATGGAAAGAGTCCCCATAAGTATGAACGGAGCCTTTCCTAATAAGAAAGGACTTATCCAACCAAGGAAAATGCCCCCTCAGCTTTGAAAGGTACTTCTCCAACTAAGGAAAGGACTCCTCCAGTTTTGGAAGAGACCCCTCTAATTGTGGAAGGAATCCTCCAACACGGAAGAAAGTCTGACAAGCAACTTGACGTGAAAAACGAAAAGACCAAACAAATGAAAATGG
>NC_089788.1:51369547-51394547 GCF_040412425.1 Macrobrachium rosenbergii
CTGTATTTTCCTTCACCCCCTCTTACTCTATTGACTGAACACCATATTCTTTGGAAGCTTGAATTTCAAGTCATTAGTCCTGTGGGCTTGTTCCATGTGAATAGGGTTCATTTTCTGAATAATAATAATAATAATAATAATAATAATAATAATAATAATAATAATAATAATAATAATAATAATAATAATAATAATAATAATAATAATATGCAGTTTTTCATAAAAAAAATTATCATGCATCTAATTATGTATATATATATATATATATATATATATATATATATATATATATATATATCTTCTTTTATTCTAGTTGCAACCACAATTAAGTAAAGCTAACTAACAAATCAAAGATTTAAAGGGTTAAACATGTCACCAGTTTAGACACATGATGAAATCTTATCTACAAAATATAATGTAAGCCACAAGATATATCGAAATATTCAGTAAACTTTACAGCAAAAAACCTCGGTATACAACAGAAACGACTTCGGGAATAATGATCAAATCATATACTAATTCTTCATGCCTTCCTATACATTATTGAGGTCCCTCTTTCAGAAGCGTTTATCTACAAATGCACCTAAGCACCACAAAATGTTTTTATCATTTTAAACTCTAAATCAACAGATACATTTAGCCCTAAAAATTTAAACAAAAATATAGTCATCTTTGAATTCAGACATCGATGTCACCAAATGAAAGTAAAAACTATAGAGAAAGTAAAATACATATGGGGTACATTCTGCATCATTCGAGCTCACTTTAAGTACACCGAGGCTAAAACTAACTACTATGCGAACAGATCCAAACGATATTGACGTTAAAAAAGAAAAATGAAGCCTCAACTCCTGTTTCATACTTAGCCTCGTCTTCAACTCTTAATGGACATTTATCCAGAACTTAAACCTTTACCTCTCAAGTAACAAGGTATATACACCAGCGCTCTCTTTGCATCCAAGGGTTTGCAAGGTACTTATTTGGCTGATGAAAATGTATCTTAGTTTGCCGTCAATGAGTACTTCTGACGTCAATGACTGACTGCATGTCAATATATATTAAATACTCATATTACAACTGGTGGACTTCAGTTTTATACTGAATTTCTATTGACTGATAATTGTTCCAAAAAATGGATGCCAACGCTGGCACGGGCGAATATCTGATATATCATGGGGTACCTGACATAAAAAGGTTGAGAGTTTCTGGCACAGACCAACAGCTCCAACATTGCAGGTCATAAAATTGTATGAGACGGTTCAACCCTTAACAAATTAGAGTCCTCCTGACAAATTTGGCTGAAAGGCTATTCAGGAAGGAGAGAAAACTAATTAGCGTGTGTAAATTTTACTGACATTATCTTACAAATGTTATTATGACCTTCCTGGGCAAACAAAGGAAGGCCATATGGGATAAAAAAAAAAAAAACTAGTGGATCTCGAGATACTAGAAGATGGACATATATTATTTAAACGCCAATTCTGTTAAAAATCACATCTTTCTCGATCTATTACGAGTTATTTTTTCATGGTTAATGAATTGGTTGAGGCTTTCTAACGAAAGGTATTTAAAGTCAACATAAACCATAAGAAATGATTTGCTACGCTTTTTTGCAACCAAATTAAAACTTTTAGATGAATCCCTTCTGAAATCATCAGGGCATTTTTCCCAGATGATTATAATCATATATCAAAATCGACTGAAATTTCCAACAAGAATACATATCCAAGTTACTATGGTGTACTAACAACACAAAGCACAAGAAATCTATCGAGGTTTTTCTGACGGCAGACGCGAAGGATTCGAAGGTTACAACGTGACAATGGTCATTCTTGTAGGTAAATTTTCAAAGTCTGCTTCGAAAATTTTGTATATAAACAGAAAATTTCCCGTTAGAACCATCATTCCTCTCCAACATTAGCATTGTGACAGACTCTTCCATTAAAACTCTCTTTTTACCTAGATTAACACTTAATCCTCTGGTAACCTTCCACCTGTTCCCTTGGAAATCATACAAAAAATCAAACTTGGCTACGCCATATATCAGTTCTGACCCTTCTTCTAGGTCTTTATTTATTTAAAGGAGTGAGACCACTTCTGTGTTCGATTTCTGACGATTGTAGGTGTCATAAAGAATAAAATGGGACAATTTCTCTATGGAAAGACTCCGCTATTACAAGAAATACTGGCACCAATGACCTCCACATATTCAGGAGAATCTAAAGAGATACATGTTTGAGCATTGATTGTTATATTAAGTTAGTCTTGTGGTAGTACGGGCATTTTTTCCTTAAGCATATAGGCTACTGAAAACATGGAGGCTATGATTGTTGCAATTTACATGCAAGGACATTTTCCTGCGTAAAGAATGACAAGGGCAATGATGTCCAAATAAGGCAATGCCTTATCCCGCAAGAAGTGTTCTTAGACTTCACACCTTTAGTGATTTCAGTTCAACCTCTTGAAAAACAGCAAGTTATATAATCTAAGAAAACACTGAAATCCACATCAAAACATGCAGCCAATGCAGATATCAGTTTTTCTAGACAGAAATAACTGACTCACTTTCAACTTCACAAAAATTTTTGCCTCTCTCTCTCTCTCTCTCTCTGAATGCCGAAACCGATATATTTGTTCTTTACCATTCGTCTTAAATCAACCACAATGTGATTCCTTATTTTCCATACCAATACTCCTTCCATCACAATCACACTACATGTTGACTTCCAAAACTCTCTCATTTTCTTTTCATGCAGTTTTCATGCGCAGTTTTTACATTTTGGCATGAAACTCACTCAAAAGTCTTTAATATTTTCATCTACTGATCCTTTGATAAAAGCTAACTGATGCTAGCTTACTCTGGTATTTTGTGGAGCCACTTTCTTATGGAAAACATTAAATTCATTTTCGTATTTAATATTCCCCTCTCTCTTTGCTCGTAATCATCCCTTCTCTATTATTGTCAATAAAGCAAGACTAATATAATAATCATAATGGAAATCATATGGCCTATCACAAAACGAAAAATTAATAAAAGTTACTTTAATCCAACGGCCCTCTAAAAAAATAAAAAAAAATAAAAATATTAGGCATTCATCCTTTCTTGTACACATCCACTACTGTACCTCACCAAAGTAGTAAAATTTTCACTAATTACCGTCGCAGTAGTGACATGGAAAATTCCTTTAAAACAACTCAAGTGCAGAACAAACTCTTAATCAGTAAATTACACTAACGCAACTTTCATGGAAAATCAAAAAACACTTAAAACTACGTATTGTCGTCAAAAAAGTCCACATAACATTCAGTATTGCAAAATGACTGTTCCTGTGCTAAAATGTGAACAAACATGATTACATATCTATATATCTATCTATCTAAGTATCTATCTATCTACGTAGATATCAATTTACATAAGTAAATAAAACAAATTATATATATATATATATATATATATATATATATATATATATATATATATATATATTTGTTTATCTATTTATTTAAATTGATGTCTAGATGGATAGATATGTTTTTTTTCACATTTTAGCACAGGAACAGTCATTTTGCAACTCTGAATGTTATGTTGACTCTTGTGACGACGATACGTAGTTTTAATAGTTTTTTGTTTTTTTCATGAAAGTTGCATTAGTGTAATTTACTGATTAAGAGTTTGTTCTACACTTGAGTTGTTTTAAAGGAATTTTCCACGTCACTACTGCGGTGGTAATTAGTGAAAATTTTACTACTTCAGTGAAGTACAATAGTGGATCTGTACAAGAAATGGATGAATGCCTAATATTTTGTAGTTTGTGCAGTTGAGTAAAAGTAACTTTTATTAATTTCTCGTTTGTGATAGGTCACATGATTTATATTATGATTTTATATATATATATATATATATATATATATATATATATATATATATATATATATATATATATATATATATATATATATATATATATATATATATATATATATATATATATATATATATATAGTGATATATAAACAGAGTCGCAAGGTAGCCTAA
Organism: Macrobrachium rosenbergii; assembly: GCF_040412425.1. Lineage (NCBI taxonomy): Eukaryota > Metazoa > Arthropoda > Malacostraca > Decapoda > Palaemonidae > Macrobrachium > Macrobrachium rosenbergii. The sequence continues at coordinate 51,373,584 of NC_089788.1, forward strand.
GTGACACAAAGGTGTGCAAGATGTTTTGCCCTTACTTTAAGGATCTCAAGCAAACTTTGCTTGGGAATGTCTTGGAGTAAAGCCGAAAGATCTTGCATTCCTCCGTTTCACTTCTCTCGTAGTTTTATAGTGTGTGTGTGTGTACATACATATCATGATGGCTATGCATTGTGGAAGGTGTTGAGGATGTACAGAATGGAAGATGAGTTGTTGAGGGATTAAAAGTTTGTGTGACTGAACCAAAGCGTCTGTTACAGCATGCAGAAGGAGAGAGATTGGTTTGGTACAGAAGTTGTCCGGAGAAGGATATTCTGTATCTCCAAGGCTTTTTTATATTTTCATGGATGGGGTAACGAGGAAGGTCAGGGGAAGGGTATCAGGTGTTGATGCATTGTTGTAAGATAAGGAAACGAACTGCGAATGGAGTGCGGAGAGCTGATGCTTGCTTATGATACAGTATTGGTTTGACAGAGTAAAACCAAGCTGCAGAGACTAATAAGAATTTGAAATTGTTTGCTGCATGAAAATTACTGAAAGCTAAAACTGTTAAAGAGAGTAAATGTAAACCATGGAAACAGTGCCATGCGTGGTATTGCCGATGGTGAAAGCATAAAACTGGTTGAGCCGTGAAGGTATCTTGGATTACTATAAAAGTAATTGACAATTACAGTAAGGGTGAAGAGATGATTTGCGAAATAGGTGAAGCAGGGAAGTTAGTTGAGGAAGTGAGGTGTGAATGATACATGCAAATAAAAAAAAAAAGGCTGACACTTTTGAAATGAGTTGTCTGAATAGTTTTATTTAGAGTAAGAAAAGTTGAACAAGTGAGTACTAAGGATAAATGTAAAAGTGGCAGAAAAGAGTAGTACTTAGGTTAGAAGATGGATCAGTTTTTTAAATAATTTGGTCATGAGGAAAGAATGGAGGATGGTACGTTTGCAAAGACCAATTTTGACGTGTCAGGATGGAGGAAGAGTGGAAAACCATGAAAGTGCTGGACACATGGAGCAAAGGAAGTGCTGGAGAGTATATGCCTTAAAATTCAAGAAGAACAAGAGTATATGCAAGGTAGTGGTAAATGATGCAACATGCATGGAAGATGGACGCGCTGCTGGTGAGCCTTCTACGTATGTGTATGGAGTGTTTAATGTTGTGAAGTTTGTATGATGGGTTCACCCATGACTCAGGAGTTGAAAGAAGGATGGTGCAGTGACCACTGTCTTGTTTTTTCTTCTGAAGTCACCTCCTGTAAGAGGATCTGGCTTCAGCTAGGGGTGAAAAACGTATGTATTAAATGTGTACATAAAAAGATTGCTATATTGACAGATTGGCAGTAAGCTTAAACAGACTTCCCGAATGAAGACCTGGCTAACAGTTCACAATACTGTATAATTCCATTCCAGACGCACAAAAAAATTCAATTTTATGAAATGCAAATAAAAACTCATAAACAAAATTCGCAAGGAAAACCAAATGTGCATATAAAATTTACATGGAGGACTTCATGCATGAATAGGAATGCACAAAATTCACAAGAAGACCTGATGTGTGTAAAGATTCATGTGAAAAGTTAAAGCACGAGTAACAGTCACAATAAAGCCTTTCTACATGTAAATTGCATATGAAACACTGAACTGAATCGAATACTTTTGTTTGTTTCAAAATCGGTAATTAAATATAAATAACTAGCGGTTTAATCTTTTATTAATATAATTAATATTATCCTTATTATTCAAAGCGAGCACACTTTAAAAAATAAGGAACTAGCCAAAATGGCCATTCCCTTGCTAATTCAGCTTCCACATAACACAATACCAATAGATGAGCACTGAAATAGGGAGATACTCTATAAATTTGAAAATAACTCAGAACAGATAGTAAATCTGAAATCGCCTAAAGAAGCATAGTGTAATATAGCACAGCTAAACAGCTAATACATACACAAAAATCTGATTTAAATGTTCCATGGAACATAGTTAAGTTTAAAAAAAATGGTTAATACCATCTTATTAGTTTTCACACGTAATTCTATTAAGCTGCAACAGACAGACATACCTTTCTTGGCAAAGAAATAATTACATACAGATTTCATTACATGGAGGAGTGAAGATAAACTCGACTTATCCTAAAAGACAAATGTTAACAAGCAGATTTATCTCTACTCCATTCCAATATTTTCTGTTCCATTTAATAAGAATATGAAGTACTACAATAGGAACTCGACGGATGCAGAATTCAGCGAAAAATTCCAAATGCTGTGACAAAGAGAAGTAGAATGGATCATCGTGGTTCGAAAGGTAATGGGAATAATGAAGAGAATTCAAATAAAATGTTGAATTACTGTACTAGTAAGCGGGAGAGAGCATTATGATTCAAGGTACTGTAATAGTAATACATTAAGTGAAGAATTCGGGTAAAAAATTCCAAACACCGGGATAAAAAGACGTATGACAGTACATTATGATCCCAATTACTGTAAAAGTTCAAATAAAAAATTTAAAAACCTGTAAAAGGAGAATTTTAATTAAAATTTAAAAATATGGTAATAGGAAGAAGTATGGTCGAGAATTATCATAATACAGTAATGTCTTTTTACTATTACAGCAGTAACCTGGTTAGAGCATGCAAATAAGATATGTAATGTATTATGGAAAAAAGCTTCAAAATACTTTAATACCAATGTCGCCGTCTGTCAAAAAATTTCAAAATACTGGGCCTTCGAAAATATAAAAAACTATTCAAAACCTGTTACTAAATTTTCGAGGCTATGCAAAACTAACACGAGTATATTACACGAAAATCAAAACACTAATATAAAGAACTGTGATTAAAAAAAAGTTCACAGTGCTGAATTACAGTAGGTATGGGGAAAATTACAATAACAATTTCAAATTGCTCTTAAAAGGGGCAAAATACCGTAATGTGAATAATATGACAATTATGATAAAACTCCAAATTCTACTGTAGGAATGAGAGAAAGAATTATCATAAAAATTTAACATACAGTTACCGAAATGTTTTCAGACTCACGATAAAATGTTCAGCATACTTTCACAGGGATTACATGGGGAAATAAAATATAGATTTCTAAATACTTTGATAGGAATATAGAAAAATACGATGAAAATTAAAAATATAAAAACATCAAAATAGTGCAAACTGTGATAAACTTTACAATACGGTAATAAGAATAGCATGTAGAATTGTAACAATAACTCAAAATACTCTTATGATTATACACTATATTAAATATATATATATATATATATATATATATATATATATATATATATATATATATATATATATATATATATATATATATATATATATATATATATATATATATATATATATATATATATATATATATATATATATATATATATATATATGCATATATATGTATATATATACAACTCAAAATTCGTAAACTCCATCCATGGAGAAAAATAACCCTTTAACTCTCATGAAACCTTCACTTGAAAAAAAATTTCGCCTACCTCGTGCAACTTTTGGATAGGTATCTAAGATCGCTGGGGATGCTCTAGAGCGTATCAAATACTCCATACACGCATATATAAGTAGATACATATATACATATATATATATATATATATATATATATATATATTATATATATATATATATATATATATATATATATATATATATATATATATATATATATATATATATACATGATATACCCACATAGACGGACGTATTTATATACTGTAGGTACACAGTAATCTGTGAAACTAGAAAAACCCGGTTTTTATGAAAATAAATTCTAAATTTTACAGCATAATCACCGAAAAATAAGGCGGGTAACCAAAAGGTACTTAAAGTTTTCAGATCATTAATTTATCATTTATTTTTCTGTTAAGTGATCTCTTCTGTATGTATTTCCTACTGTGTTTTGTAACTTCCTTCAAACGAACACCATATTCTTTGGAAGCGCGTATTTCAAGTCAATGGCCCTTGCAAGCATGTTCCACTGAATAATGTTTATATTATCATAAGGATTCAAGCTGTTTTATCCTGATACTTTCTGTACACCATACGAGAATTAACTTTCAATTCATTATAAATTTCATGCACAAAAATTACTCAGACACATACATAAAATACTAACCGAAATATAAGCACAGAATTTTGAATGCTTTACAAAAATCTGAAAACTCTTAAATTATAACATCTAAAAGGCAAAATTCTGCTCTCTTCCAAGAGAGACATTTACACCAGCTTGAACAGTAGTTGATCATGCACATTCCTTCTTACTCATAATTTTAAGACATCAAATGTACCCGTACATATAGGCTATAGGCACCTAAATATCTGTATAAACATATATACCTAAATATCTGTATCTACATATATATATATATCTACACACGAATTCTAGATTAAGTCTATCAATGAACTGACAATAGCAATAACAGCGAATTCATATCATTATCACCATCTCCATGTTAATGAAAAAAAAGTCAGCATACACAAACCAGCCTTTTCATCCAGATTTTTTCATCTTTAAAACCTAAACGATTTCTATAACTTTCCGTTTTCCTAAAGGCGGGTGGATTGTTAAGCCTCACAATTTGGCCTTCCTCCTTCCTATCATTTCCCCCATCGAGTTTGAGATGGGAAAAGTATTAGGCTGCCATACCACAGCCCAGTACGATGAAAAATGCTACAGAAGTTTCACTAATTAAGGAATATAAAAGTAAATAGCATTTTGTATAAAATGCGGTCTTCGGAAGGTTGAGATACATCATGAAAAAAATCACTTTGCAGAAGAAAGACCACATAATGAAAAAAAAATAGTTAAATGCTCAAGATGAAAATGATACCTGGTAGAAATGTTAACAAATGCTCAAGATGAAAATAATACCTGGTAGAAATGTAGTCTCCGGAAAGACAACGAAATAATTGTAAAGATTATAAAAATGATGCTTGGAGGCAATTATACTTTTCGGAAATATTGCATACCTAGAAAAAACAAAAACATTCCAAAACATTGTGATAAAACAATAAGTTACTCGGTAGGCAAACCAATCTTCGTAGTAACGAAATTATTAAAAAAAAATTATGTATACAATATATTAATTGCTAAAAATACAGTAACTGTTCAGAACATGCAAAGGACATTCCCACAAAAATTACTTTCCAAAAATGACGCGCAAACTCAAAAGTCGGCTTATGCTATTCTACTGAAATTTGAAAAAAAAAAAGTTGTGAGAACAGCTTGAAACATATCGTCCATAAAATGCTATAAAAATCGACATATATTTTACAAAATTCACTCAGTATCTAGGATTCTAATAGTATAATAACTAAAATACGAATCAAATATCAAATATGATTTAAATCATTATTTACAAACAATGAGTTTCTTTCCTTTTATATAGGGAATTAATATTTATTATTTCTAGGGCGAAAGAAGGGGCAGCCTAATGTCCTTATCTTACTCAAGACTCGACAGAAACAGAGAGAGAGAGAGAGAGAGAGAGAGAGAGAGAGAGAGAGAGAGAGAGGAGTGAGAGAGAGATAGGGGTGCGGGAGGAGGAGGACGAAAAACATAGGCTGTAACCCCTGAAGTATGAAAGGTAATAAGCTTCGTGTAGAAAACTGGAAGCATTTCCTTAAGATTTATAATTTATCTTAAAAGTAACATTCCATGAGAGAGAGAGAGAGAGAGAGAGAGAGAGAGAGAGAGAGAGAGAGAGAGAGAGAGAGAGAGAATTTAATAAAAACATCTAAGACTAAAATTTTGAAACGAGCCAACCAAGGAAACATTGAAGTCAATTAATTTTCTATACTCACGGATATTTCGAGGGGTAAGTGGGAGACCTGAAAAAGTTTTTTTTAATTTATAAGAGAAGTTTTTGCCAATTGTTCAAGTCCTTAATTTCTATTACTAATCTTACGATAGTATGGAAAAAATTTAATCTGTATATATAACACATGTTAGCATTCAATGTCCAATTATAACATAAAATCTACACACCATTACTAAAAATAATTTTGTAAAAATTAATTCCAAATACTTAATTTTTAACTCTTAAAAACTAGTCCAGGATTATTGCCCTTAAAAATACTTTTTAATTTAAACAATGAAAAAATATCACATATACGTCAATTTAGTGAAAATGTTCTTGAAACCCCTAAGAACACAATCCTTTTTCCTCTTGGTGTACGGCGTGACTAACAGTTTTTCGAGTCTTGCAAGTGACACGAAAACTAAGAAAAAAAAATTTTTTTTTTATTTTAATCATTAGGCGTTCAGGTGAATTTGGAAGCTAAATTACTCCATTTGAACTTTATGTCCCAATAACAACGACTCACGTTTATATTACTTAATGTTTGGAATGTCAAAAAATTTTCAATAATAATAATAATAATAATAATAAAATTATTATCATCATTATTATTATTATTATTATTACTATTATAGTTGATTACAACAATCGAAAATATTTTTCAATCTTGACGTTTTTTATTGTTTTATAAGTACTAATGTATATATTTACGGTAGTTGTATACAGCTGTTTGTTGATTCCATTTTATTCAGAACATTCGTTATTGTTTTTCCTCTCTCTCTCTCTCTCTCTCTCTCTCTCTCTCTCTCTCTCTCTCTCTCTCTCTCTCTCTCTCCAAATATGGGCATTCCACTCTGCACAATCTTTTATATGCTCAATTCGACATGTTTCTTATGAATTCCCTAACATTTTGCACAATAATAAATAAGGACAATGGTAACATCATTAGAAATATATAACTTTCTCATTACCTTTGAGAAATACCCTTCCTATACAATACTGAACTGAAAGATATATTTTCATAATGACAACCTGATTTATTAAATTCTACAGATAGCCATAACTGCAAAGCTCGCTGCCTGCCTATTGCAATAACATCAGAATCTTAAGGATTATATCTTTTGAGGTTGATCCACGTTATATATATATATATATATATATATATATATATATATATATATATATATATATATATATATATATATATATATATATATATATATATATATGTGTATATATATATATATATATATGTGTGTGTGTGTGTATGTTGTATATATATAGATACATATGTGCGTGTGTAACCACACGCAAGCGATTTCACATGACCAGCACACACAGCGCCAAAGATACAGACACACACACAGAAATAAAGAGTGATAGATTGAAGCAGTGACAGATTACAATAAAAATTATATAAGGAATCAATAACTACATAAAAAAATGGGGTAAAATACAGAGTGAGGGGTCACGAATTACTTGGGAAAGTCCAAAGGGGGAAGACTCCCCACCCCCCAGCCAAGTTAGGGCGCGACGTCCGATGTTTGGTCAAGTCAAGTCTGGTTAGGTCACATTCACTCTTGAAATACCTACTAAAGAAATACCTACTAAAGAAATACCTACTAGGCCTAGAGTAGCACTGACCCCTCACTATACATTCGCTCCAAAAAATAAAGGCCTTCAAAAAACGTGCATTTCTAAATACCTACGTTATTAAATTTTCAACTTGGAAATCCAGAAGGCAAGTAGACTGAAACTGCGTACGAAAGTAAGACTATACACGTCTTCTACGATCTGTATTCATGTATGGATATCAATCATGGGATGACAATGAATCTACCTGTAAAATATTGTGTCAATTTCAGAATAAGGTGTTCAGAAAAATATTAGGAGTCAGATGACATGACAGTGTTATACATAATAACATAAGGGGATTTACGGAAGTCCCACATGTAGATGAGATAATAATGACGGGGAGATTGAGATTTCTTAGACATGTCCTGAACACAACATTTGGGAGAATAGCGAGAGATGGTATCAGATTTGTTCCTGTGCAGGGCACCATAAGAGTTAGAGGACCTGGACCTTTTGGACGAAAACTGTGACAAGGAAGGCTCGAGATGTGTGAAGATTTGTAGAAAAGCAAGCACAGGAAAAATAGGAGAGATAACATTTCCAGATGTCCATGAGTTACGTGGCATTGGAGGTGGTGATGATGATAAAAAAAAATCATTTAATTTAACATAAGCCGTGACTTCCGCTCCTTCAAATGCCTTTTTAATAAACATAAATCATAAATTTCTTGTTTGACGACTGTGACATGATTCGTTCCCAGTAATTTGCTACGAATTCTTAATGACATCAAGACAAGTACAACACGTTATGTCAGTAGCCTACCTTAAAGCACTAGGCACACCACTAATTAGATACAAACAATGAAATATATAACCATTTGTTGAGACGCATTATTACTCGTACCAATGGGTGTGTGGAATTTCCAAGGAGGCTCCAAAGAAGATACAACACAACATCCAATGCCACGTTCATATTTTAACAACTGAATTAAAAATTAAATCACCGTACACTAAAAGTCTTCATCTGGTTGGATTTGCACTTTTACATAAGACTTGGCGAAGTTTTCTATCTAGCACTGTGCTCTTTCGAAGTGAATACCCGGGACACTGAAATTCCAGCGATCAAGAACCAAGAGGAAGGTTCGGTAACGATCACGGACCAGAAACATTCTCAACCACCCCTGCCATCTTAAAAGTCGGCTTTCTCTATATTTTTACAGGTGCTTCTTTCAAAGACTGTATCACTCAATGATTGTATCATCCACATCATATATATGCACGCGCCTTTGGAATAACCTAAGCATTAAAACCGACAGCTAATCAACCTACTGGTACGTTTTGGTGAGCTCTTCATTTCTCTTACTTCTCCACAATGATTACTCTTAAACAGGCAGCATATGAAGTGTTAAGAACATACAGCCTTTACAATGAATTCTCTGTACTTTTACATGCAGAAAGATATTGCATCTATTATTTTCGTGAAATTACATCTGCGCAACTGTACAAGAATGGGGGCTCCAGAAACGATTACAACAATAATATAGGCATCTTGCTTCTGCTCAGACACGCAGACCCATACTCTTAAAACATCCACTTCAGGTTGCTCTAGACAGTTTTCCTGAGAATGATTTTTTGGTTTATGCACACAAAAATTAACATATTAAGTTCTACTTTTTCAAATGTTGTACCACTATAATACCATTATAGAGAGGCGTTAAAAAATCACTTATTTCCAAGTCATAAAAGACACGATAAAAAGGGCAATGACTTATTATATCATCTTCACAATTATATAAATTGCCGAAATACGAAGATTATCCTCAAAAATCGTCGGGGACAAACCATACTTGAGTGACTTTTATAACGAATGCATATTTATACTTTGCAAGTGAAGAATTTAAATGTATATAAATATGACTGTATATGCTGTACGTATGGATGATTCTCTAAATCACTAGACATAAAGCATTACATTACACGACCAACGCTTTCCAGACAGAAGTCCTAAGCAAATTTATCATAATATACTTCTATTAACTACTGGTGAGATGAAGGCATGAACGATTCCGCTGGATTACTATTATTGTTATAAGAGTAGTTATATGGAACAAACTAAGCAACCTATCATAAGTTAGACTGACCGTATGAGAGAGTGGAAAAAAAAATGGAAAAAGCAGAACCAAAATGAGATGAGTAGATTTAATTACACATAAAAACAACGCTAAACATTTGCATAAACGGCAGTTGAGAGATAAGTTACGGATGTCTATTTCTTAGTTACTTCATTCTCTTTAACTATGTCAAAGAATCTAATTTGATCTATATTCAGTCTGTATTTACGTCTAATGATGAGTAGTAACTTTAAACTTTTCAACCATCGAGTTAAGAACTAGTGAATTTCCGACGTCAACTTATAATAAGGATAAAATATGTCTGTATAATATTTATATCTTTAATAATAGATTTACGTAACCCTTCTTGATCGAATGTCATGCATAACTACTCTTCCTAATTAGAAATTCAATTACTAATAATAATAATAATAATAATAATAATAATAATAATAATAACAACAATAATAAAAATAATAATAATAATAATAATAATAATAATAATAATAATAATAATAATAATAATAATAATAACGAAGAAGAAAAATAAGATGATAAGAAGACTAGTAATAAGATCAACATTGATTAATAATAATAATAATAATAATAATAATAATAATAATAATAATAATAATAATAATAATAATAATAATAATGCAAATCCCCAAACAGAAAGTTATAAGTATAACATCAAGAAACAGGAATTAATAAATATAACTTCCGGCAGAACTCAAAAACATTTCTTTTATAGAAAGCCACGGCTCTCCTTTCTCAACAAATTACCTGAGCCTCCTTTCGTCAGGCTGGTTTTATTTAAGAGTAAAAAGGTGTAGAAAACTGGAAAGTGGATAAAACTGAACAAGATTAAAACAAGAAAAGACTAAACAAATGAATTATCAGTACCTAGCTCGATGAAAGCTACGCATAAATTTCCCTTCATAAAATAATTGTATATAGACAGATGACGTTTATTATTACTATTATTATATTACCATCATTATTGTCATTATTCAAAACAAGCACATATTTGACTGAAACTAGCAAAAACGTTCTACGAAAACTTCCCCAGAATAACATACCCATACGTACAAAATAAGAATAAAAATTAATATTAGAAGTGGATTAAATTAAGAGTATTTTTTACTTAACTGTAAGAAATTGTAATTGCAACGAACAACAATGTATAAACAAAGCAGTGCTTTACAAAGACAAAGCTAAAAACAATAACAATAAAAAATAATAATCAAATGACGCTGATATTAGTGACAACACAAGATGATGTCGTTTGATACTTATGAAGATCTTAAGAGGAAAAGGTCAGATAAAAGATAAAAGAATATTAGAAATTGACAATGGCTTAAGTCATGGAATTCCCTCTTTTAATGCTTGCAAATGTCATTATCGTAGCAGAAATTCGCGATTTAACATTACCGGTCGATGAATTACTGCCCATGCGAATTAATTCCCATAGAACGAATTAAATCTTATCTTCTTAATTGATGACAAATAAAAAATACAACAGCAGCAACCACAAGTACTAGGACTTTTTATTCTTATAAAAAAATTTACTTATATATATGTGTGTGTGTTATTCATCAAGATTCTTATGACGAAAATTTATAATTTGCAAAGCAAACGCACGTACACACACATAATATATATATATATATATATATATATATATATATATATATATATATATATATATATAATATAATATTCACACATTTCATAGCATTTAACTAGTGAAAAAGAAACTGGCACAAAAACATTTTTTGAAGATTTTAGACTTGTAATACTTCTTTTTCATGCCTTTTTCTATCCTAGACAAATAAAAAGTGCTGAATATTTAATCTTTCTACCAGATGCCTACACATGTACGCTGCTATATAACGTGTTATATACTATATATATATGCATACCTTCGAAATGGACTATACTGGAAATTATGCCTTTAAATGTAAGATTTGCCTTTATAAAATTATTAGAAATATACAGATCAGGTCGACAACAGATGTATGCAAGCATCTGTAGATATAATACATGACACTTGTCTAAAAAAAAAATAGATAAGCAAACTAAAAAAAATGACACTTCAGTGTACAGAAAAAAATAGATAAGCAAACTAATAATGTCTAAACCGGAAGGTTCTGACACCATTCAAGTATTTCTGTCTAAAGCATCAAAGTTCAAACAATTAAATAACGCATAACAAACAATCAGATGAAAGTCAATGAGAAAAAACTCGAACACGAGAATCCCTATTTAAGTAATTCATTCCTGCGTACTAACTTCTGCATTATAATAATAAATGCCATTTATTTCATTTTTAAACCCACACTAAAGCACACTGTATATACATACATACACACACACACACAAACACACACACACACACACACACACACAAACACATATATATATATAAATTCTATATACTTTTATATATATATATATATATATATATATATATATATATATATATATATATATATTATATATAAATTCTATATACTTGAGTGGTTTTCTACATTGCCAGCATCTGTAACAACTAATCTCTCTGTTGGGATCACGAACAGAAAAATCTTATGTACATACAGATACACAAATACAAAATATATATATATATATATATATATATATATATATATATATATATATATATATATACATATATATGTATATATATATATATATATATATATATATATATATATATATATATATATATATATATATAGTGTGTGTGATCGTTTTTGTGTTCATCACGGCAAATTCTGTCATACATATGTACCTTTGAGTGAAGTTATCTTAAAAGCATAGTTTGAAGGACCTTGCAATTTTATTCTGTTGGGAGAATTTTACTTAGATTTTCTTTGTTTCTGTTGGGACATTTTGCGCTAACATTCTTTGATGTATATTCTATTTCAACTTTTCCTAAGATAATAAGATTCTAAGTATCTTAATATTCTTTCTTTAAGTATAAGTTAGTTTTTTTCTCACGTTCAATGTAATTATATTTTTAAGCAAACATTATTACGTTTTTTCGTTGGTTAAACTTTATTTTGTTTCCTTATGCAACGCAATGCATTACTACCCTCATGTTATTCTTGCATTTTAATACATTTCTATCTATTTATTAATTTAATTTATTTTTTCTTTTAAATAAGTGAGACCTCCTCTTTCAGTATTTCCCTTTACCTTCTCTTACTTAATAATATTCTTTGAAAGATTGATTTTCAAGTCAATAGCCCTGAGGGCTTCCTCCATATGAACAATAATAATAATAATAATAATAATAATAATAATAATAATAATAATAATAATAATAATAATAATAATAATAAAAATGACAAGCAGCTTACCTCAGTTCTTGAGATAAGTTGGACTTTAACTCTTTTTTACAAATACGTTACTTCATTTGTCCTTTTTTAGGAAAACAAATTAATTACTCATGGGGATCAAGTTCCATCAGAGTCAGAGATCAAAGCCATATTTTCTTCAAATAAGACAGGGTGAAGAACTTTTCATACTAGGTACAAAATACTAAATGTCTGGAAATCCACGTGGCATGCATATAAATATATATATATATATATATATATATATATATATATATATATATATATATATATATATATATATATATATATATATATATATATATATATATATATACATGTATATATATTTATATATATATACATGTATATATATATACAGTATATAGGTACAAAAATGGTACCTTTAGCTATATGCATTATACATACACACACACAATACATAATATATATGTATTATATATATATATATACTGTACATTGGAATATAAAATTTACTTTTAGGAAATAATTACAAAATACAGACGATAACTACATAGGCTGATATGTACATATATACATATGTATATATATATATGTATATATATATATATATATATATATATATATATATATATATATATATATATATATATATATATATATATATATATATATATATATATATATATATATATATATATATATACATATATTAGCATACGCCTTGTTCTCGTTTGGAAGGCGCAGCGCAAAAAGAGTACAGCCTTCCGGTTTCTCAGTTCTTTAGAGATGATGCTACTACCTCCACGCCCTTTTTCTTGACCTAAACTGACACTGGTACCCATGCACAGCTGGGTGGACTGATGGGTGGTTAAGCCACGAGCGATCAGCGGCCATGAAAATGAGCTAAGCATTGCACCACTTACCCACAGCGCTCCATTTGCTGATTGCACCTTCTCAAGGTGGGCATTGGGGCTTATCTTCATCTATAATCCGGACTGCATATACGCCTTTCTCAGAGAGATCAAGAGTTCTTTTATTAGCCTCAGCGTCACCACCTCATTCTCAGGACCTGACGGTCATTTCTACCGACAAATGTCCATCAAAATTCTGGTTTTCTTGAGGAGTAACACCTCGACGAAAGCCTTCGACTTGCACGCAGGCAAGAATAGGACGATGCAAGAACTGTACGATGCAGCTGTGTGTGAAAGGTTTCGAGTATATCCCTTAGACTTTTTTCTCACCACGTCGCAAACTTTCAAACAGATTTCAAAGCTCAGGTTCAAGATTAAGTTCACTTATGTTTTCTTCCTCTTTGATTGGAAAGTATAAACTTATCAGCAAAAATTATTTCATGTTATATTCTTAAAGAGTATTTTATTTATTTCTATAAAACAACTCGATGATATAGATTGTGATTGTAATCAGTCATTAATTTCTAAAGGCAATTTTTTTTAAGTACAAAGTAACTATATTACTTTTTCAAGGCACATATATATATATATATATATATATATATATATATATATATATATATATATATATATATATATATATATATATATATATATATTACACATTATATATACATATATATATATCATATATATATATATATATGAAGAGCATACGATATAGGATTTTATTTTTACTTATGACGTATATTCCCCTTGGCTTGTATATATGCAAATATACGCCGTATAAATACATATTCAATGGAGTACAATTGTCCACGTAACACATACATTAAAATGAAAAATAACAATTATCTTTATACCCATTTATAAATGCATGTGTGAATTCAATGCATAAATCAACATATACGCTATCTATACTATATAATACGAACGTGGAGCTTGCAGCTCAACGTATTTGAGGGAATAGAGAGAGAGAGAGAGAGAGAGAGAGAGAGAGAGAGAGAGAGAGAGAGAGAGATTCATAAGTGTATGTCCGTCCGTCACGCATAATGCGGGCACTTGGGGCAGAGATAACGTGACACACGGTTCCTTTTTTTCCGAAACTGCACGATGAAGCACGCACGCACGCACGCACGCACACACACACAAAATCTCGAGTGGCAGAGATGACCACTTCTTAGCTTTGACCGTCGACAGTGAGAATGGACGACTGTTTTCACAAAACACATTTTGCGTTGAGTTGATGAGAAGGGGATGTGTGGGAGAGGACGCAAGGAAAGAGAGGAAGAGAGAGAGATGCGAGAAAGAGGGAGGGATGCAAAAAGAGAGAGAGAGAGAGAACGAGAGAGGTGAGAGAGAGAAAGGGGAGATGCAAATATATCTTATCACAGTTGTTCGATTACAGCATCAGGAACACATCGGACGGGCTTAAATAATCAGTCATTACTGTTCTTACGAGAATTTCGTGCTTTTTCTCAATAATTCGCGGCCGAATATACTATATTATATATATAATCAAAACATTTATGTGGCACTGACTCAGACTTTCATTAACTTATCTATACGGGAAAAGAGAGAAAAAGAGTAGAAAATAACAATCAAATGTAGGGATCATTCAAAGCAAACGCTGCTAAGCAGCAGTCCGAAAATCTACGCAAAAGCTGACAGTATAAGAGCATCTGATGTTTGTATGATACAGTCTTAACTTATGGTGAAATCAGAATTGAGAGTTCGAAGGTGTCTGTATGAAAAGAAATGGAAAACTGGGGAAAGGAGCAACGAACATTAATACAAATGATGGCTAGGGTTATTTGGCAGCAAATATTCAACTGATCATGGTAGGACAGAAGAGAAAGGTTGCTAAGTGTACGCGAAACACTGCAAGAACTTGGAGTTTGTGGAAGTGAAGTGTGGGTGACGAACACGAAGGAAAGTTGAAAGACTGAGATCATATAGATGAATTTTTGCACTTAATGTGTGGCGTAAAAAAGAACTGAACGGCTCTGAAATGGGGAAATACAAAAAAGCGGCAAAATGTTAGCACAGGAGAAAGAATGCATCCGAGTGCTTCAGGATGGTTCGGGCATGTGGAAAGAACGGAGGTCGATAGCCTGGGGAAAGTATTTAACTCGAAGAAGAGGAAGCCCTAAGAAATGCTGGACTTACGAAGTGGACAAGGTGCGGCAAAAGCATAGCCTCAATACCCAGGAAGCGTGAGAGGTGTTCCAGATAGAGATCTGATACGCTGCTGGTAAGCCTTCTGTACAACAGGTGTATGAACTGGCTAACAGTCATATTTTTCATCTAGAAAGTTCCTGCACGTTTCAGCAGTCAAAAGCACCAAATGCACAAAATATGTACACCAAATCATGGGCAATGGACATGCAGCCCTTGATTGGAACCTTCAAGAATGTTTTCTCGTTTTTCAAGGTTTAACGAATATGTTCGTCAGTCAATCGATTGCTTTTTTTTTTAAATCTAACCGAATATTATTAGGCCCAAAAGAAACTGTAGTATGACTGAAATTAAGCAGAGTCAAATCTTTTTACCTAATTCAAGATCATGTACACTTTTTTCTCGTATTATATTAATTTGTCATATATTAGGTTATTTCTGCTGTTTTTTTTTTTTCTTAAATACGGCCATTCTGATCTGGCAAAGACTGATTTCTGATTTGCAAATTATTACCCTTTTAATCTTGCTCCATGTGAAATGCCTGAGTATTTTTAATAATAATAATAATAATAATAATAATAATAATAATAATAATAATAATAATAATAATAATAATAATAATAATAATAATAATAACAACAATATTATTATTATTATTATTATTATTATAATAGTAGTAGTAGTAGTATCTTACCCTATACCTGAAAAGGACTAATAGGCTTTCATTATGAAATCATAAATTTTTGTCGCCATGGCTAATAACTACACAGACGTGAGAACACCAACTAGACATCATAATTATCCGTTAAAAAGGCAACCAAACCTTTCAACCTTTTCATTAATCACACACGAATTTCTCATTTTACTCTATCCTAGAGATCGCTTACTCAGTTATTGCGTGACTAACAAATTCCTAATAATTAATTTTTTATCCTCTATTCCTAGTACCCTATAAGGCAAAAAAAAGTTTTTATCTATTCTATATATATTTCTTGGATCTAGGGCGTGGAATTAATCATTATTACGTATTATTTGAATGAATGTTTTGTGAATGATTTTGGTAGCACGATCTTACTTTTCAGTACCAATTATTTATAGCTTATAACGCTTCTGATGCCGATGACAACTGTTGTTCTGAGAATCTGTGGAACACAAAACAAAGGGTAAAAGGGCATGAAAATTATCCATAAATCCTCCAAGCAAGTTTCGACACCAACTGACACTGTACGGAGAAACTAAATGAGTCGAGAGCTTTTCGAACCGTTTGAAGTGACGCAAAGCTTTCTTTCTTGGAATTCTTCAATTTTACCTCTACTGATTCCGGACATAAAGCCGCCAAGAGAGCATTTTCGGTGCTTACTTCATCCTCGTGGTTTTCCGAGAAAATGTTGCTATACGTGATGCTTACCCACATCTGATTATTCTACTAATTATAGATCCAGCAGCAAACACCATTATATTAAAGATTTGCATACCCTACTCTCACCATTAAAAAAAATTCGCTTTGAAGTCTTAAGTTCTGTTCCTAATTGAGGTTACAAAAAAGCCTCTCCTGGCGTTCTCCATCTTGTTAATACAATCTTTTTCTTACAGGGCTTACCTTTCTACAAAATTCCTTTATTAATGGTGATTTTCAAACTATTTCTTCTTTTAGAAATTTCGTTCCCTCGGTAGCGTTGCTGGCTAAAAATGGCTACAATGGGAGTTTTTTTTTACTTTCTTTCTAGGGGACATACCAGAAACTGGTACTAGAAGTCTCCTCCCTCTCTCTCTTTCTCTTTGCGCTTTATGATTTCTGTTGACCAAAAGCTCTCCGACAACACTAGTAGATTAAACAGTTTTCCCCTTGTATGTATGTTCTTAGTTCGAATTTCTGTACAAAAGCCTAAGAAAATTGCACTTCATAACGGCTTTTCAATAATACCGCTTCAAACCCTCTCTTCCTCCACCTACTTGTCCAGGAAACTGGAAACTGTTATCCATATATGCTTCATTTCTCTTTTATTTTCTGCGGTGTCTAGCAAACACTGATAATGGAAAATTTGTCCAAATATTTTTCCACTTTTAAACTGAAAAAATTTAGTTTATTGTCCTAGGCATTTATCTTAGTTATTCTATTTTCGTTTTTTTTAAATCTAGTTCCTTATGTGGCCCCACTAAGCATGGCACAGATGATTAAGATTCTTTTTTTGTACTCACACTGCTCATTCCGTATTCTAACTACATTTCTCATAAAACATATAGAATTATACAAGCACGTGCTACTTTTTCCCTTTCCCAGATGCAATGATGAGTTTTTTGTTGCATCGTCTTTCCGCCTCATTTTTCCATTTTTCTATTCCTGCAAAAAATTTGCAAGAGCCTATCCTTTATGTATCTACAATATATTTTGCCCTCTATATTTCCTGAAGAAATTGTACTACAGACCACCATTCGTTTCTCTCTCTCTCTCTCTCTCTCTCTCTCCAATTCCAGACTGAAGTGCGATGCATAAAACCTCCCTGTTATCGCCACATTCTTTCTTTTTTTTATTCCTAATTTCTCAAGAGTTTGATTTACATACAACCTTTGTCTTCATTACACTCATTTTTTAATTATTCCTTTGAGAATGGCTACATAAAAATGATTCTATTCATCTAATACAGGTTCTTTTGCTGCGATGGCGGCTCAAGAGGTTGTGTCTGTTTTTCTTGATTCACGTTTTAGAGGTTCCTCGACTCAAAATTCTAGTCCTGTTATATATTTGAGGATTCATTAAATACCTGGAAAAAGCATGCTATTGGAACACCCCCCCCCCCACCAACATGTGTCACGATACTCGTCTGATAGGAGCATTTGTGCTACTATTTGGTCATCTAAGATGACCTATTTGGATGCCGTGAGCCGCAGGTGATCATGAAGAACAGGGCTGTGCCTAAGTCAAACCCCAAGGTCTCTTCCACAGCATAAGGTTTGATTTCCCTTTTGCTTAGGTAATACCCAGGCACACTTACCCTAACTTACATAAATTTCACTTTATCTAGGTCTCCATTTATTATCCCTTACTGTTTATTTCAGTTTTCGCCTTTCTTCTTTGAGTCTTCTTTCCTTTTTTCAGTTGTAGGCATTATATTTCATGGAAATTTACAATCCAAGTTCAAGCATGCATGTTCAATACCTCGACCTGCTTATATTAAAAAGATATACTTCCTCCTTGGGAATCTGAACAGCTGAGAACTGTTTTTCCTTTCTCCATCATAAGCGGGTCAAGTTCTAGAGGCGAGATTAATCTTGTCATATTTCCTATAAGACTGTCAAGCTTGAAAAAATTTAAAAAACAATGATAACTGACATTAAAATTCTATTGTTATACACCTGGTTTTTATAGGTGTCAATGAAAATGATACAAAATGAATTCCCCATGCATGCATGGTCTATACTTGAGACTATCTTTCATTCTTAAATAACTTCTCACACTTTAATATATTCAATTCATACCTGATATATATATATATATATATATATATATATATATATATATATATATATATATATATATATATATAATTACTATCTACCGCTACACATACATTGCTGACACAAGGTGTTTTCTCCCATAATGCTCAGAGATTTCGTACGTTCCGCTCTCCTGACCCTATTGGAAACTGTAACTGGAATAAAATCGTTTTATTGCTAAGTTCACACTTTGATCTTAATTTTTTTTTTTAATAAATGACGATGAGAAAATTCATGCACAAATTATTATACCTGTAGTTATGGTAACTTACGAAACAGAGCCTAAAGAAAATCTATCTTCTTCTTAGGAAATTTTTTCACTAATGGTTTCTGCAATGTGGGGTTTTGTCCATTCTTCTTTATCATTATGATTATATTACTATTCATAATGAGCATCCACATTTAGGCAGCCATGGACCTGAATAACA
Source organism: Macrobrachium rosenbergii (assembly GCF_040412425.1). Lineage (NCBI taxonomy): Eukaryota > Metazoa > Arthropoda > Malacostraca > Decapoda > Palaemonidae > Macrobrachium > Macrobrachium rosenbergii. The sequence continues at coordinate 51,393,429 of NC_089788.1, forward strand.
ATTTTCCATATAATTAGTTGCTTGTGAGAAAAAATAGAAAAATGGAGTAGGCTTATACTGTATATGTCCGCAGATGCGCGCACACACACACACACACACACACACACACATATATATATATATATATATATATATATATATATATATATATATATATATATATACATACACATATATATGTGTACATTGTATGTATGTGCGTGTGCGCATCTGCGGGCACGTATACGTAAAATTATCAACTTCTATTTTTTTTTCTCATTTACTCATTCTTTTATTTTCCTACAACCATTTAATATGGAAAACTGCTATTCAAGTCCACGGCTGCATGAAAATGGATGCTCATTATTTAGTAATATATAATAATAATAATAATAATAATAATAATAATAATAATAATAATAATAATAATAATAATAATAATTAATAAAGAATGGAAAAACCCTTATTACCGATATATATACATTAAATATATACATATATACATAAATAATTGAAAACATCATTTACAACTATCTACATTATTGCTAACACTGGTTTTTCCTCGTCTGCTTTGCTTTCAGAGGCTATCCACTGGACAACTAACATTTGACACTCCTGTCCTTATAGAAGTTTCCGCATATGAGGTGGGGCACACCTTCAATGCAGACCAACTTGCGACTTAAAATTCTGACTACTCCAGCTAACGAGAGAGGCAACAAAACCAGCCTTTGATTTTCCCGATCATTTCGAATGGGCGTCGCTCGATCAAGGGTCGCCGAGGGAAAATCTGGACTTAATGCCTGTCCTAATACTTTCTCAGTGCCACGGCCATTTGTTTCAGCAGACTTACCGCTACATCATCCGAAACGATATTTGACTTGACAACCAAGAATGAATTTTCGATGGTCTATCGATATTTATTCCCGTGCTTCAAAATAATGAAACTGCCACTCAGTCTCACCTCCAAAATGAAAACACATCTATTTTTTTACTCTTTCTTTTTTATTTCGTCGAAGCAAAATGGGGTCTCTTTCCTGCACGCACCTACAGGTAGCATGAGATATCCCCTTAAACTTACTTTTTTCAAGTGGATATTTCATACTGTGTTTAATGTAATGATATGATTTATCCACAAACACA
>NC_089788.1:51399547-51402047 GCF_040412425.1 Macrobrachium rosenbergii
TATATATATATATATATATATATAAACCATATATAAACCATTTTTATATTTGAGTACATATACAAAAGACATACACGCAGTTTTTAAGAAAAGCGATGTTCAGTGACTATTATTCTCAAGAAACAAATAATAATAATAATAATAATAATAATAATAATAATAATAATAATAATAATAATAATATTAATATATTATTATTATTATTATTATTATTATTATTATTATTATTATTATTATTATTATTATTATTTGCAGTAGTAGTATGTCATCATTATCATTATTTTTATTATCATCATTAAGATGTTTATATCACTATCATCATTTTTCAATTAAGTATAAACTCAAATGGTCACAACAAGGATCAATATCAAATTGTTTCATAACATCACACTACATACAATCACATCAATCACCTTATTGCAAACTGGAGACGAAATCAATTACTGTCCTAACTTCACGAAGACAACAAGCGCAGGAGACCAAAATTTACGGTGCACCTATTTCTAATGAATTTTCAATAACATTTTTTGAGGATGTGGGAGACAGCCTACCAAATTTCGACGATACTGATGCTGTCAAAATGTGTCCTCTTCCAAACAGCAATTTCTGAATGTGTCACCTATCATACTAGAACTTCAGAATGTCACATTTGATAATAAAATTTCTAAATATGTCAATTTCATCATGAAACTGCAGAATACGTCACATCTCATAATGAAGTCTATGATAGTATTTACTGAAATGTTGGGACAGGGGCGCTTTCATACTGAAATTTACAAAACTGGTGCTTTCAGACTGTTAAGAAATACGGGAATTTCCCAAAATACTGAAATTTCCTATAAGAGGGAACTTTTCTACAGAAAAGTCACAGTCAGTGCCGTATTTATATTGAAATTTCTGAATATTTCCGTTATACTGACATTTCCAGAACTGGCACTGTCTTACTGAAATTCTGATATTAGGAAGTTATCATACAGAAATAAAAAGATTTTCTTCTAAAATTTCAGAATAACGGGAACTTTCGCATCGAAATTTTATTACATTGGCGATTTCAAACTGGAATTGTGATATATTCAGCTTTCTTCCATAGTAACCGGTGCTTCCATTATGAAAACTAAAATATGGGGAATTTCAAACATAACTGTTTATAAGCTTTCACTCTAAAACTACAAAAAAAATATATATATATTAGAAATTTTAAATGATAAATTCGGAAATGTGGTAACTTTCACACTAAAATTCTCGAATACGTTAATTTTGATGCTGATTTTCTAAAGGAACCCAGCCAATAAAATAAACAATATCTCATCAAATAATAAAGTCAAGAAGCAAATCAAAAGCTCGATGGTAATACAATTACAATTATTAATATCGTAGAATCTTATTAAGAACAACATTAGCAATAATAATATAATAATAATAAAAATACCCCTGAATTGATTGTTATCATTTTCACAATAACCTATTACATTAAGGTCGATTATAACTACAAAACGAATAATTACAAAATTTTTAGAAATTTTTTTTTTTAGAATCACGGGACCATATTTCTTATTTTTTTTCAACAGGCAGATACTTATCATAACTTGCCCGTCCGTGTGTAGCCTATATGTTTGTATGTATTTATATATTTATATGTATATGTAGGTATGTATGTAGGTATGTATGTATATATATATATATATATATTTATGTATATTTATACATATATGTAAATGTATATTTTCGTCAGTTTTCATTCCTCCAACTCTTAATATAACGATATATCGAATAATAATAATAATAATAATAATAATAATAATAATAATAATAATAATAATAATAATAATAATAATAAAATAGGAAGATAAAATACTTATGGATGCTTCAACATCGCCTTATACTGTAGGATTCGTATGATTACATGCTAGAAAAAAAAAAAGACGAAACCGACTCAAAAATAAACCATCAATACATACTTAGGCTTTAAAAACATTATACATATATACATACAAATATATGTATATATATAATTACAAAATATATATATTACATATGTATATGTATATGTATATAGTGTAAGTATACATCTAAATCTGTATATCTATATCTGCACACAATTGACGATGGTTAACATAAAAGCTTTAATATAACTTACATACCTGATGAAAAAAGAAATAAATTACTGCTATTCCATAATGAATATCAGAGCGCAACAGACCGAACAAAATGAGGTATTTTTTATTTGTTTGGCACTATGCCCATCACCTCAGCTCTTGGGTTTGGCATAAGGAAAGGTATCTCAACCCCATGGGGTATCATAAGCGACTGTTCAAAATGAAACCCTCCCGGTGACCAGGAGCCATCTTAACTCACTGACCAAATGCCACCAGAGAGAGAGAGAGAGAGAGAGAGAGAGAGAGAGAGAGAGAGAGAGAGAGAGAGAGAGAGAGAGAGGTGGGGAGCCTTGCACAGCATTGCCTCGACCACCCTCCTCTTGCTCTTCCTCCCCCCGCCAAAA
>NC_089788.1:51407047-51504547 GCF_040412425.1 Macrobrachium rosenbergii
ACAAACATACACGCTTTTGTGTTTCTGCTGTCTTCATTTCAACCAATATACAAAGTCTACTTCGTAGGGCGAAAGTACTGAATTTTGTATATATGTATATGTGTATATGTATATATATATATGTATATATATTATTATATATATACATGTATGTGTATTACATCCTTTAATCTTATATCTACTGTCACATGAAAAATACAATATACTTTTTGAACGCTCTTCCAGAAAAAGTTTTGATCTTCATTACTGTTCTGTTGTACTGATGCACTTAGTGGCCGTTACTGAGAATATCACTTTCAGGGAAACTCCCATATCCATTTTTTTAAGAAGGTTTGACTCTACTAGCAGTTAAACGAAGGTTTTCAAGGAAGTTATGAGACTAAAAATTGTCATGTTTCAGACAAAGCTTGACGATAGTAAAAAAAAATATGAGATGGTGCACTTCTCTAAAAATCTGTTCATTCAAAATTAATGTTCTAACATGAATCATTATTTCGGTCAGAATTAACGTCCAGGCTGCTACTGTGGTACTTTTAGAATTTCAGGAAAATGTCTCTATTTACGGATATCGAAGGATGATATTGCCATCAAAAACTATGAAAGGTATGAATATGAATTTAGACTGCTATTGTAGTTTTTAAGCACTGGCAAAAGTTTCTTTTTATAGCTTCAAAATTCTAATGCAATACTTCGTAAAAACATAAGGATTCAGGCTGTTAATTGATTACTTTATGAAGATTTGTGGGAAAATTCAATATTTCAATTTATTTTTGGGGAAAGGCCTCTGCTTCTGGATTCAGGCCACTAACGCAATTTTATTTCAAATCAGAGAAGGCATTTGTTTACAGATTCAAGCTGTTAATACAGTATAACAATTTTCAACAACTTCTGGAGCTGACGTTACTTTGTGGACTGAAGGAGCTAATACTGTATATTTAAAACATTCATGTAAAAGATCTAATTGTCAATTCAAGCTGTGGTATATATTTTCTTTAATTTCTGTAAAAAATAAGTTTCTAAATTCAAACTCCTACCACAATGATTAAAATAATTGGAAAAGGTCTCTGGGTATGGATTCAGGCTATTAATATCATTCTAAAAAATCAGAGGGCCTTCTATTACGGATTCAAGCTGCTAATATAATTCTTCTCAAAAAATTATACATAAGGTGTTAGCTTGTGGATTAGCGCTAGTATATTTTAAATTTTTTGTAAATTCGTGTTTCTGAATTAAAGCTGCGGTATAGTATTTCATTTTATAAAAAAGCGCCTGTTTATAGATTCAGACTTCGAATACTGTAATTAATACAAATGGGTGGGCTTCTATTTTAAGATTCAGGCTACCAATATAATTTAGAAAATACAGAGGCGGCCTTTTCATGGATTCAGGCTTTTATTATAATTTTCAAAAATTCTGGTTAAAACACTAGCTTGAGGGAAGACGCTAAGTATGTTTCTGAATTCAAGCTGTAGTATATTTTTTTCTAACTTTGGGAAAAAAAGCCCCTGTTTACTGATCTAAACTCCTAAAATAATTATTGATAAAAATTGGAAAACACCTCTGTTTAAGGATTCAGGCTGCCAACAAAAACACTTTTTAAAATTCAGCCTGCAATTGTAATAGTTTAAAGACTTCCCAAAAATTCTTTTAAGAAAAGTTTTGCTTTTTGTTTATGGGTTCCAGCTGCTGGTATATGTATCTTTGCAATTTTGTGAAAGGGAATTTATAAACATATTTTTGCAATTTTGCGAACGAAAGAGAATGTTCACATGCTTTTGCAATTTTGTGAAGGGGAATAAGAATTTAGACGGGTAACTTAATATTTTCAAAACTTTTGAGAAAAGGACTCTGTTCATGGATTCGATGTGCAAGTATGTAATTATCCAATATATTTTGGAACATGCTTGTCCAAGGATTCAGTCTTCTACTGTAATATACTTACCATTTTTAAACGCTTGCATTAACCGATTCAGGTTGCGAATAGAACAATTTGTTTCAAAATTCCTCAGAAAGGTTTTGTTCAAGGATTCAAGTTGATACTATTTCTACAAATTCTAGAAAGCCTTTAGCTTAGGTTTAAGACTGCTACTATAAAACTTTCTTATATTTTTGGAAAAGGCCTTGTCTACATATACAGGCTTCTACCATAATGCTTTCTTTCCACACTTCACGAAAAGGCTTTTGTTTTTGGTTTCAGACTGCTAATAGAATAATTTTCAACAACTTGAGGAAAAGGCCACAATAAATAGATTCGTGCTGTTCACATAATACTTCTAAAAGAATTCAGGCTAACCAACTAAACCAATGCTTGCTCTTGGAAAAGGGCCGTGAAAGCACTGGGGTTCTCCTTTCTGTGAGTTATGTGAATCGTTCTTGAAATCTACCCAGAAATACAAAGTCCAAGACACCTCAAAGGACAGGAGATTCTCTCATAAGGTGAATTTTCCTCTTTACAGGGTCCGGTTAGAAACTGATTTGTAAATTTCGTTATATAAGATGTTATAATAATTATACCCAACATATATCAAAATTATTTTTGATGGGTAAAAAATATTCAATAATGTAAATTACCATTACATTATCCCTATTTGTTAGTACCGACATATATTACATAAAGTAATATACTAAAGAAAATAAAAAAGTGAGAAAATACCACCAATGAAACTTGTTTAAAAATGCGTTAATAACTCACTCATTTTCCTATTCATCCTCTATCTCCAGACACATTTTCCTCTCCTCCGTTCTCTGTCTCCTGAGTCATTTTACTCTCCTCTCTCCATTTCCTAACTCATTTTCCTTCCCCATCCCTATATCCTTACTCTTTTTTTTTTTCTTCCCCCTCTGAATCTCCTCACCCTTTTTCCTTTCCCTCTCTCAATCTCCTTTCTCCCTTCATCTTCTTTACTTCGGGTCTGTACTGGAAAAGGGCCTGAGATGCCCATCCCATGGGCCTCTAAATTAAAGGAATCATTAACTGTCCGCCAATAGGAACTGCACTAAAACAGTTTACAAAGAGCTCTGATTAAGGGACAAATAAAGTGAGCTATCTTTAACAAGCAATACATATAATAGTTTTTAACAGTATCGTAAGTTTTATTGGCAATGTGCATAATTTTATATTCTAATGGAAAACGCCAAAACGCCAGCAGCCCCCAAAAGAAAATTAAAAGGAAAGGACAAAGTCTAATAAAATTGAAAGTGGGACAAAGATTAGCTATAAGTAAAAATACTAGACAAACGTAGGTGATAGATGAAGAATAAAAATGAATAATAATAAAATTATTGAATATAATGCAAAAGATAGAATGTATATTTGGGATAAGATGAATGTAAGCTTGAATAATATATAATATAAAGAGAATATAACACATATGATATAATGCAAATGTACTAAAAATAACAGTAAAAATACTGTATAATAATAATTAGTAGGCCCTGTAATCCATATAAAATTCAAGAAACGAAAATGAAAATAAATGAAAAGGGAAAGTAACCACCACATGAACAGCATGCAGAGAATAATAATAATATTTATAAAGTATCATCTTGATTATTGCATTTTCTTCCAAAAAAGAAAAATATTGTTTATGCTTGGAAAGAAGAGGTATGCTATCAATAGCCTTTTAAAGGACACTACTAAACTAAATTATTCATGTACCGAGTGCTTATAGCTTGACATTATACCCAGCTTTAAATACTAGACATAAACTTAAAAAAAAAAAAAACTACCGTTTTCAAGAAAAATTATGAAAATTTAAAATGGAAATAACGTGAAAAAGAGATTAACACAGGTGCAACAACTAGCCATTTTCTACATAATGCTACTTATGGTATACGTATTTAATTACTCTCTCTCGCCTTCTATTTATCGTTTTTACTTATATGAAAACTATATACGGCAGAAAATGCTTTCCAAATCAATGGTCTTTTGGCATCTAATTAAAAAATTTGTCAGCACACTGTGGATAAACACATACCCACACATTTATACATTTTTACATACATACATACATACACACAAATAGATATACATATATATTTATATATATATTAACAATAGTAATGATACTAAAAATTGCTCATTGGTAATCTGAATTCGTGCTTCTGAGAGAATCGTCACTTTCTAGTAACTCGTGTTAAAATTAAACCACTGTTCTTCAGGTCCTGTGGAACAGTGACATCTATGTGAGTGCTGTATATATATATATATATATATATATATATATATATATATATATATATATATATATATATATATATATATATATATATATATATATATATATATATATATATATATATATATATATATATATATATATATATATATAGATATAGAGAGAGAGAGAGAGAGAGAGAGAGCACTCACATAAATACCCAGATGTCAATGCTCCACAGGACCCGAAGAACAGTGGTTTAATTTTAATACGAGTGACGATTTAATAATTTGTCAGAAAGTGACGATTATATCAGAAGCAGGAATTCAAATTGCTAATGAGCAGTTTTTAATACCATTACTATCATTACTATGCATAACAATAAGGAGACAAAAATATATGTGCTTGTACACAAAATAATCATAATAATAATGTAACATGTATATAAACAAAGTATACTAAAGGTTAACCCTTTTAAGTGAAATATCTTCATGGGATTCTAACTGCCTAGGATAAAAATCTGGACACGACAAATACTAAAGAAAGCAAATAGTGCTAAAATTCAGCAACACCTCCAGTCCTTTATAATGTCTAGAAGAAGAATTTTCAACAACACACTAGACCGGTAGGCCTACATTTCTGGTTTAGGACACTCGTGATCCTGATCACCGTCGCTCCGGCGTAGTGGCAGTTGGCTTTTAAAGGTTCTCCTACTGTCAAGAGAATAAGACTAGAGCTTATTTTACTACAGTACTCAGAGCCTGACACAGCATTACATGGAATTTGAAACAAACAGAAAAACGAAATAAAACAAAATCATATACATACGTGTCATATGTATCTCTCTCTCTCTCTCTCTCTCTCTCTCTCTCTCTCTCTCTCTCTCTCTCTCTCTCTCTCTCTCTATATATATATATATATATATATATATATATATATATATATATATATATATATATATATATATATATATATATATATATATATATATATATATTTATTTATATATACATGTATAAAATATATATGTATGTATATATATCACAAGCCTTTCTTTCCTTCGGAGGGGGTGATAACTGAAGGGTAAAGTGTTCCGGTCCCTCAGAATATCTTAAGGAATGAGGCTGCTAGCCTCACAACCATTTTATCGATCATGGCAGACGCTGATACCATTTCCTCAAGGTTACTGGTAGGCGGTAAGGCATAACGAGTTATCAAATACAATATGAAGAAAGAACAACTTTAAATGGTATTCAGCCGTTACAGGTAACGGAAAACTTCTTCAAATAACCCCAAGTTCACTGAGTCATATTTGTCTGTGAATTCTGGAAACACAAAAACGTCAACAACACAATTTTATTTTACGTGTACTTATGAGTTGGTGCGCGTGCGTGGGTATCTATCTATCTAGCTTTAACATAAATATATACATATATATGATATGTATATCAGTATCACATTTATTGACAAAACTCAAAACAAACACCGAAAAAACAATTTTGGATTTCTTCGGATACCAACAACTTCAGCATATCAGTTAACAGTTTCTTCTGCTTTAACAGACACAAACGCACACGCTCACCCACACACATATATTTACATATACATATACATATATATGAAACTGTTACTGTGTAAATACATACATAAATACACACAATATTTGTTATATATATATATATATATATATATATATATATATATATATATATATATATATATATATATATATATATATATCAAATATGAAGCTGCTAGTTGGCACCGTTTAGGTGTGAGGCAAAGCCAAAATAACGAATTATAACCCTTATCACAGTCAGCAAATTATACGTATATATACACATACATATATATGCATATACATACATGTGTGTAAATATATTATATTTCTAATACCCATTAAATTGAATGACAAAAACAAGAGAGAGAGAGAGAGAGAGAGAGAGAGAGAGAGAGAGAGAGAGAGAGAGAGAGAGAGAGAGAGAGAGAGAGAGAGACTACTTCCTTAAAGCTCGAGTAGCCTAATTCCCATGACCTGTGAAAGTCATCATCTAAAAAAAGGAAAAGCAGAACACAGAAATTTTTAAGTTTTATCAATCAAAATTGAGTTTAATTGAACAGAGTCTATCTTGAATACAATAATGATTTTATGCACTAAATGCTAGGCCACTATTAACAATAACAATATTTACTAAGCAAATAATACATCCATAACGTTAATATCTCTAATATTAATACTTAGCACTATCATCATTATTATTACATAGAACGCGTTCTGGTTTTGTATGAGAAAAAACACGAGAGCGAGCACAGAAAACAGAAAATGGAAGGATGATAGCCTAGGTGAAAAGATATCAAACAAATAATGTCACCGAGCAAATATTACTGAAAACACATTGTTAGTGCTGATCAGCATGTCAAGAATAAAACAGAAAAAAGCCAAAATAAACAGGCTTTCTGCGACATGCAACATCTCACATGAAAAGATAAATCCAGTAATCACTGTAATATGAAAGACATATGACAACCAATTATGGCTTGGAAAATTCAAAATTAATAGTCCCTTCAGTTGAGTGCATTTCGCTTTCACTATGCCCATTTACGGGAGGGGCAACGATCCATTCCATCAGCAACAATTATTATAATGATCACCTCACTCGCCAGCATAAACTCCAACGGTCCTCTTCCTTAAAATTCAAACGATCCTCTCCTTCAACAACAAATTCGAATGCTCCTCTCCCTCAACACCGTAAACTCCACAGAACTTCTCCCTAAACACCATAAACTCCAAAAGAACTTCTCCCTCAACACCATAAACTCCAACAGTCCTCTCCCTCAGTAACAGTAACATAAACTCCAATGATTCATTTCTTCACCAACATGAAACTACAACGACCCTTTCTCTCACAACATAAACTCCAACGACATCTCCAGTAAAAATCCTTCAAACTTCTTACTCAGTCACTTTCTCCCTCAAACTCCCAAACACCTGACTTCCTAATTATGGCAGTAACTTTTTCCTAAGTTATAGAAAATTATTCATTTCCCCCCTGGTATAAGTAAATATATTACTATAAAATAATGTGTATATATGTATAATATATATATATATATATATATATGTGTATGTGTATATGTATTTTTCAAACACACACATACATATATATGTATATACACACACATTTATATATATATATATATATATATATATATATATATATATATATATATATATATATATATATATATATAATTATAGTTGCTTTTGACAAATTCATATCTGGTAGAAATTAAAGCCAGGAAGAGATATGTTTAAAAGGCATATATACACACACACACACACACACACACACATATATATATATATATATATATATATATATATATATATATATATATATATATATATATATATATATATATATATATATATATATATATATATACATACACTTATACATTCCAACACAACGTGTAAACTGTCACGTTGCTTTCCCTCTGTCATTTCAATCTCTAGTTGAAAATAAATTCTGAAAATAGGAAAACGATAACAATGAAAGCATACTGATGACTAAACTCCTTTGAATGAGATATAGTTCTTGTTAACAGGCATATAAAATAATTACACATATAGTTTTATTAAACGGGGTCATTACTCCGCTGCATTTGAATAACTAAGAGGAAAATACAACACAATTACAAAAGTGAAAAGGCGTTAACAAGGTACTCATCATCGTAATCAATAACATTATATTTATGTATGAATATGTATGTATGTGTGTATGTATATAAATAAACCAGCAAAATATGAAGTATACCATAGTGTTGTAATGAATCAGAACAAAATTTATGGAAAAATGTCCTGATTATCAATTAAATTTACAGATTCCTCTTTAATTCAAATTTGTGAAAACTGCATTAAAACACCGCTAAATACATCCGATACCACACACACACACACACATTATATATATATATATATATATATATATATATATATATATATATATATATATATATATATATATATATATAATATAGATATATATGTAGACTGATAGATAGATAGACGGACAGATAAACAAGCAGATATAAATAGATAGATAGATAGATAGACAGATAGACAGACAGATAGATAGATAGATAGATAGATAGATTGATAGATATAGATACACAGATATATAGATACATATAAAACACGTACATATACATATATATAATTTTACTTCTTCGTGCCACTTATTTTTACACAATAATATACTGTGCTTGTAAGAGGGGGGGAGGGGGAGACGGTAATGACAAAGAGAATATAAAAGTCGTAGTTGCAAAGCATAAAATATGTAATAAACTTTATTAAATTTTTCAAAGGACGGAGAGAGAGAGAGAGAGAGAGAGAGAGAGAGAGAGAGAGAGAGAGAGAGAGAGAGAGAGAGAGAGAGAGAGAGAGAGAGTAAAAAAAAAAGGGGGGGGGTGAGTTTGCGCTGTACAGGGTTCAATAATAACATGAAAGTTTGCAGCCTATATATATAAATATATAAATAAATACGTGCCTTTAGCAACCAATCATGAGAGAGGGAATAATACTGGCGCGTACACATCCAAAACAAAAGCTGCATATACATATCCTTTTATCTGCTTTTATGCATGACTCGTATCCTGAAATAACGACGACAAATAAACGCCCGATTTGATGCAAGTATACACACCCACCCCAAGCCCCAGAGCCCCGACGTGTGTTTGTACATAAACGTTCATGCAACCCGGCCTGTGTATATATATCCCTATATCAATTACATGGGTCGACGTATGTGTTATGTTTACCTATGTGTGTCTAAGTGCATCAGTGCATGTGTGCGTTTATGTATAAGTGTGTGAGTGTGTGTGTGTGTGTATGTGTATGAGAGAGAGAGAGAGAGAGAGAGAGAGAGAGAGAGAGAGAGAGAGAGAGAGAGAGAGAGAGAGAGAGCTTGTGGGGGTGGTGGTCTAGAATACGCGCGCATGATTACTCCAAAGCAAAAGTCCAACACACACACACACACACACATACAAGTTGTGCCCCGTAGAGTGGCCTCCCATTTTCCCCCAATTCTGCCTATCTGGCCGAGACTCGTATACTACGTGCTTGCAGTTTAGTCTGTTAGTACTGACCTGTAGGTGAGTGAAGAAGGCATGACATTCCTTTAATTTTAATTCAAGTTTTGTTTTGTTTTAAGCTCTTTTGAGGATACAGTGCTTGCCCTGGCAAACAAGCACCCGTCCAGGGAGACGAGCTTCCCACACACCACACGGTAAGGCTTTCAGACACTTCATCACTTTATTATGATTTCATTTTGGGGACACTGATCCGCATCATTTCCAAGGTATGCATCGCATCATTGTATCATTGCATGCAAGCTCCCTCATCAAAGGTACCTCTTTCTCCTCGCTAAGCTTGCAAGCACAGCCGATAGAGGTCGGGAGCGATCGGACCACTACCCACCTCTCCTATTCCCTCAGCCACCATCCCTCTCCCTCCCCCAACCTCACCCACTCTTTTTGCTTGTACTATCACATTTCTCACCATCCCAACTCTTCTTCCTTCATCCCCCCCTAATACCTCCCACCTCCCTTTTCCATTCTCCCGAAGGCACTGAGGCTCCGCCCATCGCTACCCAGCTCCGCCCCGCTTAGCACCGCCTCCAGGTCAGGTCCAGGTCAAGCGACTGTGTGCGCCGCCCTCACATGGTCTGACTCCTCTGCTGGTAGGCTGAGTGGCTGGCCTCCTCATTCTCTCTCTCTCTCTCTTTCTCTTTCTCACACTCTCTTTATCTATCTTCCTCTTTCTTTCTTTCTTTCTATTTCTCTCTCTCTCTCTCTCTCTCTCTCTGTCTGTCTCTCTCTCTCTCTCTCTCCTTCTTTCTTTCTCGGCCCCCACATTCGCACCGCTGGACAACCTTTGTGAAGAAAGGCCGATGACCGGACGTGCCTAGGTGCCCCCTAGAGATGTCAGAGTGGGAACACCTGCGGAGATCGACCATAGTGTGGCAGTGACCGCGGTAGCGGTGGAAACCCTTCCGACGTCTCCTGAGACATCAAGAGCGGAGACGACGGCGGCGGGGGTGGCGGCCAAGACTGCAACGACGACGTGAGGATCGGGACAGTTAGTTGGTCGGTGGGCCACAGAATCTCCGCTTGGTGTATTTCACTCATTCCCTCCACCCACTCCCCTATCATGAGGAAGGATAGGGTTGAAGTGGAGGTGGAGGAGGAAGAGGAGGAGGGGTTGAGGTAGACACTTATGGTCGACGAGAGTGCCACTGACAATCCGTATCCCTCCCTCCCTCCCCCACAGCTTCCTCCTCCCTTCATCTGGCACTATCGGGGGAATCCAGCGTCTGGCAGGGGTCCAGCACACACACACACGGAGAGGTGCAGGAGAAGAGCCAAACGGGCGGGCGGGCGGGCAAGCAGACAGATGGGCAGGCGGGCAGACGGACCGGTGGGCGACGCGCGGCCACCGCAAGCACCGCTCATGCACTGTGGCTTTGCCGTTACGCCTGGCCCCGCTGCCTGCAAGCACCCACATGCACGATCAATAACATCATGCACTCAGCTGCACTCAACCCACTCTCTCCTCTTCTATAAAATGCACAACCTCCTTAGCCTGTCTTGCAAGCACGTCACATCTTCAACATCCGTCCTCCTCCTCGGCCATGCCCACCGACGTGACGCATCAGCCGACGTCCCTCTGGGCCGCACCTCCCCATACATCGCCTCTTCTCCTACTCCTCGCATCAACAACCCAAACACAACACCATCCTCCATACATCATGAGAAATCTCATGCCCTATCTCATACCCTGCCTCCTCCTCCCACACCCTCCCCGCCCTTCTGCTGCTTCTCCCAACACGCATATCCTTTCCTCCTACTCCACCTCCTTCCGTCCTTCTTCCACTTCCTCCTACCAACCCCCTCCATTCCCTCATACCCAGCCCCGACGATACAGTACCCATGGATACCCCATATCCCTCAACATAAATGCCCCGCACCAACACCACTTCTTCGTCCTGCCTCTCTCCATAAAACCTTAGTTACCCTATTAATAAGCGGTTTTTAAATGGCACGTGATATGATATGCCAGCACACGGGAAAAATATGAATGATGAAGTGCACGAATGAGCTGCGCCCTTCGTCTCATCACTTGCAGAGGAGGACCACAAACACTGCACGATCATGCACGTCTAGACTTAGGAGGGTTTAATGCACACTGTTTTCGTGGCAGTGGAATCGCTAGCTGCCTGTGCTGGCCTGAGGAGCGTTTAAAAGGAATCATCATCATCATCATCATCATCATGCACACACTGAGGACACACCAACAGGCCCCCCTCCCCCCTCACCTTTTCCTTCCTGTCTTTCTCAGTTCGCTTTCAAAAGGCTCCTTTTTAACCCATCACTCTTCTTTTTTCACTTTCAGATATTTGCCACTGCAACCCAGCACCGAAACTGCCAACACGACACAATATTGCCCTCCCACCGCCGCCAAAAGGGATCAGAATCATGAACTAGCTACATCTGGAAACTTCAGCACCACCAAGGGGAGGGGGGGGTGGAAGTGGGGCAGCGGAAGAAGACGAAAGGGAAGACGAAGACCAAGGAAAGGGGGGAGGAGGTACATTACACTTTAATTCATTTTACCAAAACTAGCTCACGTTTTAATTCTAGGTGAAAATCAAAAAGCCAGTCATGAATTAAAAGTAGAGGTTTCCTTCCCAAAGAAGGTTTTCATCTCCGCCAAAGACACAAAGAAAAATCTGACTGCCAGTTCCGGTTTGATTTCGATATCGTGATTTTTTCTGCACTTAGCGCATACAGCATACAACTATGTCATGCCTACGGTGCAGCAACAGGAGAGGGAAAATAAAAAGTGGCAGAAAAAAAGGGCAGCAACAGCTACTCTCTTCTCTCTACCACTGTGAATCTGCATGACGACGTCTCGTCTCTCTCACTTCTCTTTATCTCCCTTTATAGCCCCCTACCCTCCTCCCGCCCTCCCTCCCTCATTCCTTCAAACAGTTCACTGCTGTGCATGACCGAGTCTCCGCCATGAGAGAGAGAATCTTGGTAAACCTTTCGATACTACTGACATAATTTCCCCTTTCTTCAGCTACATGCAGCATATTCATGGAAAGAATCTTGGTGTCAGACCCGATCATAAATGGATGATGACTCAAGTATTATGAATCATGCAGTCATGCACAAACCTTGCTGCTCAGTCCTCTCCCCCACCAGCCCACCCACCACACACCGTCTGTCTCTGAGTCTCAGATGTTCCTTTTCTTTCATACTCCACCATTCCTACCCCCACCCTACCCCCATCCTCTCTCTCTCTCCCTCTCTCTGATATTATTACTTCGCACAGACTAATATGTTTCTCTCACTAAAGTTCAATGTTAAATTCTCTGCATATCAGTAAGTCTCTCAAAAGCTACTGCTTATATATTACAACCTTTTTCGCGCAACTTTCTGTAATCTCCCTCTCACTGTCCCAGCCTTTGATAAAATTTTCATATATTTTCTCACTCTCTCACAGCGTTATTGCAGTTTTGCTGTCCAAAAGTTATCCAAGTTCTAGTTTCTCTTCCAATTATTTTCTAGTCGTGTTTTGACCTACCTCACCCTCTTCAAAACTTAACGTCACATCACAGTGTCAGTTATAACTGAGAGAGAGAGAGAGAGAGAGAGAGAGAGAGAGAGAGAGAGAGAGAGAGAGAGAGAATTCTCCTTGAAAAAAGACAGTAAAGCGAAATTATAAGAAACAATCGAAGGGTAAGAAAGCATCAGAATAGGAAAACTATATTATAATGAGGAACTGATGTTTGCACAAGGAATATATTATGTATACAGACATACACACCGATATATATATAAATATATGTACATGTATATATATATATATATATATATATATATATATATATATATATATATATATATATATATATATATATATATATATATATATATTGTATAGTATATATGTATATAAACAGCCTCGACAACTACAACCACAAGAAGCAAATGAAACTCTTCGTTAACTGGCTGCCAAGGCCATTATTTTCCCGAGAACCTAAAAATAACGAGGAACGGAACGAAAGCAAAACTCGGGCGATGCGTTGTCATCTCACCTTAGCAACAAGAACAACACGAGAGCGGGTCGCGGTGGCAGTGATGGCGCGGAGACGACAGACGAGGCACAAAAATATGAGAGAGGGGCAGAAAAAAAAAGAGGGCAAGATGAGATAGAAAAAAAATAAACCCAAGGGCTCAGACTGACAAGAATATTACAATAACAAAGGAAAGATCTCCACATGACTTGAAGTAAAACCTCAGAGAGAGAGAGAGAGAGAGAGAGAGAGAGAGAGAGAGAGAGAGAGAGAGAGAGAGAGAGAGAGAGAGAGAGAGAGAGAGATATACATATATATATATATATATATATATATATATATATATATATATATATATATATATATATATATATATATATATATATATATATATATATATATGTGTGTGTGTGTGTGTGTGTGTGTGTGTGTGTGTGTGTGTGTGTGTGTGTACACTCCCGAAGTAGTATGAATATATATACACAGTAAGTTGTGAGGCTATTAGATATACATATATATATATGTATATGTATATATGTATATATATATATATATATATATATATATATATAGTGTATGTTTGTATGTATGCACGTGTGCATTACATCGTCTTGAACACAGGATACCACAAATTAACAGAGCATTTTCACTCGACTAGAAGATCAGTATCTTACGGAATGACTGAAATGGTTGAAGAGCGAGTTATGTGAAATTTAAAAGAAACACCTGCGATGAGAAGATATCATGAAAAAAACCGTAATGGAAATGTAACTAGGGAATGGAATATGATAACCAATAAGATAAATTTATAAATATACAGGAACAGTCAAAAAGTGGAAATAAGTATAGGTTCTAACAGTAAAATAACGAAGAAAAACAAAACTAGGTGCCAAATGAAACAGTGTGAGAAGAAAATTGAAGAACTAAGATACTACATACCGACAAAACATGAGGAATAAAGACAACACAGGAGAATTGAAGTCAATGGAAAGTAACAGTCAAAAGTAAATATTGAGAAGAAATAAAAGAGATAGAAAAAAGACTATACGACCGAGGGAGTGAAAGTAACAATTTTGAAACGAACAAAAGGGGAGGGTGGGACGAAGAAAGGGTAAAAAAGGGGAAACTATATTAGAATTCACTGAAAAAGGAAATGTTTTTAAAAACGTGAAAGAGCAAAATGTGAAAGGAAAAACTCAGTTTCTCAAATAATTCCTTAGAACAAACACATGCAAGCCACACTGATTTTCTTGTCCCAAGGTCCCTCCTGCGAGTGAAGGAATTTTTTTGGAGGCAGAAATAAAATGGAATTCGAGGATCCGGTTCATCTCCATCCTAGTCAACGTATTTTCTGTATCACTCAAGTTTAAAAACAATTCGCTATATTTCAGAGAGTGACACAATGACCACGTCTCAAAGAAAATTACTTGGTTTCCATGTCATCCCTTGCACATGGGTGATCTACATATAAAAATGGACTACCCAAGCCCTTTGTAGTACAGATAACATTCCTAAACGATCTAGGAAATCTTAAGCAATCTTTGAGGTAATTCAGTTTAAATTACACGATATTCCAGTTCTCATTCAAAGACAAATGTCCCAATCAGTGCTTCCTTTCAAAAATTTTTGGGCAAAAGTGTAATTCACATGAATTTTATTGTTCCTTCGGCCAAAGTTACCTTTAAGCCAGAGAAAACAATCATCGTGTACCAATATCACTTTGCTAATGATACTTTTGGAAGAATTCCCACCACTGAACGGCAAATAGTCTCAGGGCTTTAATGAATTTCATGAAAGTCCTAAAACAATTTTCAGAAATCTGAAGTTTTACAAAATTATATTCCAGTGAATTTCAAGCATCCAAAAGTTAAAAACATACGAAATATCAGCAAAAACAAACATTACGGATAAAAGAAATTATCAAAATACAAAACAATAAACAGCATTTTCGTGAATTTCACGTTACTCCATATCCAATATTTGCAAAGATTTCAGGAGATCCAAATGTTAATATATCAAACTTTCATATTTAATTCAGGAATTTCTGAGGTTAAGAGTATAGCAGCGATTCTCTGAAATTTTGGTCATTCCAGGTTTCAACATCAATTGTTTTCAACTCTGAGACTTCCACAGGGCTGAAAAAATAAATATTTTCTATCATTCCAGGAGTTCCAGTCACTAACGTTTCATTCTCAGCAACTTCAGGAACTCTTATTAACCAATCCTGAACTGTTAGAAATTACTCGATTTCCGTGGATTAACACCAAATTTTGGGGGTAAATTGCTAATTTCAAGGCTTAGATCAACCTGACTTCCATAACAGTTAAATAAGCACTTAGACTAAACTTACTTTTACACAACAGATAAAATAATTTCTGTGTAACAGAAACATTTCAAAAGAATAGAATAGTCTCCAAAAGATCAATGTCCATCTGTACTGAAATCATGTTTTAACATATATAGTAAGATCATGATTTCAAGGGATTGAAACACATCTTTTAATTCATGACTAAAAGGACTTGAAATTCAGTATTAGAACGTTAACGTCATAAACTAACTGCGTTAATATATTTTAAGTGGGTTAAGTTCATGACTTAAAAAGGTGAAGATCAAGAGTTGAGGGGAATTCAAGCGAGAATTCCAAAAACCATCATCATACATGAAAGGGATTCAAAATTACCGTTCCTACTAAGTTAAAATTCCTGGAAATTAAAATATTCAGAGGAGGTAAAAATCACATTACCACGGATGAGATCGTGGTCCGAGAAAATTAAGGTCACTATTTCCAAAGGATAAGATCGTGGCTAAAGAAGATTAAAATCAATATTTTCAGAGGACAAGTCGTGATTCAAGAAGATTGAAATCACTCTTTACAAAAGATAAGATCGTTATTAAAGTGTTAAAACCACTGTGGCAAGATGGTGATATCTTAGTCTAAAGAAGTTCAAATCACTTTACAAAAGATAAGATTCTGATTCACGGTGAAAAATATTATTTATCAGAGGATAAGACTGCATTTACGATTAAAACAGTTTCCAAGATATATGAACGTGACTTAGTCAAGCTCCGATTAAAATGGCAAAGATCATTTACAGAGGGGTAAAATTCCATTCTCAAAGTCTGAGAGCATGTTTCATCAATGGTCAAAATCGATAGGAAAATGGAGATAAGTTTTCTGAACACTAGTGAGTCTGTTGCTTGGGGCACCCATTTTTTAACACCTATTTCACCTAACAGTTTAACGCCTTCAACTTCACCTTACTTTGGTTTTCATTTCTCACTAAGTACGAATCTTTCGGTCGTGAACAGAATGGTCTATAACTGTGACCCCGTGGTCTTGTCTGCCTAATTTACGAAAATAATTATGAACGGGAAATTCAAAATTTGTTTCTGTCAAAACAATGAAATATTTGCAGATTTTCTTACATTCTGACTGAGAAATAATCAGGGATTCGACTCTTCCCTGAATTGCTACATAATAATAATAATAATAATAATAATAATAATAATAATAATAATAATAATAATAATAATAATAATAATAATAATAATAATAATAATAGTCGTCTGGGGTTTATCTTTAGTTGATTAACATGAAATGTGGTGTTGAGCAAAGGTTCTGCCGTTAGGTACTGTAATGTATGTGTATATGTGTGTGTGTGTGTGTGTGTGTGTGCTATATAAAAATTATAGATAAAAGCAAATGTGCAAGACGAACTGTACCAGCAGCTGGGTAGAAATCATAATTACCACCACCACCTCCAACACAGTGTGACGCAAAGGGCTTCTGAGAAATTCCGCCACTCTATGTCTTTCCTGTGCTTAGTATCCATCAGATCTCCACTCATCTCCAGCCTCCGTTCTCATACTTCTCATCCAAGTAAGTCTGGGTCTTCCAATTGTGGTGACCACAGGAGCCCAGCTGACACTACCACGAACAAATCTCCCAGTTGTCCAAGCCACCTCAATTCTCCCTGTCAACATTATCTCAACTACATTTGGAACTTCCATAATTACCAATACGGTATCATTTTTATCTACCCTGCCATCTGGATCCTGACATAAATTTTAAAGCTTTATTCCCTACTTGACTTACATAACCTTGGTTCAGTATGGAATTTCGATCTATCTGCCGAGTTTCAAATTTATTCAGCCTGCCCATTATTCGAGTAGCCTTTTTTACTGTACTTAATATCATTGTTCCTAAACGTCTTAATGATTCATCCTCATTAATCCTTTCTCAATCTATAGTTACTCCATCCCTTTGTGAATATTCTGTCTCATTACTTGTTTTTTCATGTATTTGTTTTGATCTAGATGCTTAATGCATTCTATTAAAAAAGCTTTGCAAATCTTTGCTGACTGAAACATTATCTGAATTTCTAAGTCTGCCAAGTCTCTATCATTATTCCTATAAGACACCCCATCAACTCTGCGTCTACTTCGTTCATGGATAATAAAAAATAGTTTAATACTTAACAGGAATGCCATAGTGAGTTTCCATGTTAGATCCAGTCTAATGCCTTCTCGTAGAAAGATAAATAATCAATTTTATTCTTGTGCTTCAATATCTCATTGGCTTTAAAAACAAAGCGTAGATGAACTGTTGGAATAACAATAATAAACTTAAGTTGGCAATAATAACAACAATTATAATAAAGAGATAAATTAACTTACAGTAATTAATGAAGAATTAACTCCAAAGTGTTTGAAAAGCAAAACAACGATACTGATATTATAATATTTTCCTGGTCTCATGCCCATCTTCACCTTTCAAAAGTGCTTCACTCACAGATTAGGCCAATAGTCACAAATGGGCTTTAACGGAAACTGCCAATATTGCTCTGTCCACGCCAGAGGTTCCAAATTAGGTTCAAATATAAAACCACGACTCCCTCTAAGCACACACACACACACACATACATACATACATACATATATATATATATATTATATATATGTGTGTGTGTGTGTGTATAATTTACTTTTAATTTTCTGCTGAAAAACCTTATTGAATGCGTTAGCATACTATAAACCCAACCATATATATATATACTGTATATATATAGATATATGTATATATATACTGTATATAAATATATATATAATATATATACTGTATATAAATATATATATATATATATATATATATATATATATATATATATATATATATATATATATATATATATATATATATATATATATAAGCAAAGAAAGACACGGTTAAAGAGGCACGAAGCCATAAAAGAGAAAAAAAACAACAAAGTAACATAACAATAAAAACAATTCAAGCGTTCAAAAATGTACAGAAATGCGAGGCATCTGACATCCATGAAAAAGACGGGAAACCATAATAAAAGGACTATAAACGGGGGATACTGAGAAAAGAAAACCTAGCCTAGGCAAATGGGTGAAGAACACACAGAGAGAGAGAGAGAGAGAGAGAGAGAGAGAGAGAGAGAGAGAGAGAGAGAGAGAGAGAGAGGAGAGAGAGAGCGCGCACCATTGACACATGCATGACAAATGTTACGTCATGGGTGAATGGAGAGTATGGAGTCATATTACTCAAAGGGATTACGCTCAGTACATGCATTCCCTTAATCTACTATTTCTAATACTTGCATACAAACATATATATATATATATATATATATATATATATATATATATATATATATATATATATATATATATACATATATATATACATATATATATACAGTATATAAACATATATATATATATATATATATATATATATATATATATATATATATATATATATATATATAAAAGTACAAAAACTAAAAAAAAGAAAGAGCACATGCAATTATTAATTACAAGTAAGCATGGTGGTATCAATATTTACCAATGAAACAAGAAAAAGGGAAACAAACAAGTAAACGCAAACGCGACACGTACTGGACAAAACGGTCTCAAAAACTTCATCTCTTGCCTACAGGAAAAAAAAAGGCAAGGCAACTTTTTTCCTCCTGTTCATTTCCAGAAAGTTTCATGGCTAATTTCATGTTTGTAATTGTAAGCGAGCATCTTGTGGAGCAGCGCTATTTTTAACCACCAAACTAGTTATTTTTTTCCCCGGCCACATCCCATATGCAATTACGCAATAATAATATATAATTCTCCTGGCTCGCCACCCGTAAGGCTCATCATCCCCTACTGCTTGTGCATAAATTAGCTCTTACTGCACATCGTCTGCAGGCTCATATTCTTTGTGTTTTGGAAGGAATTCGATTATGATAAGTGTTCGCTCCCCCAACTAACCCTCTCGCCCTTCTCTCGATATATCTCTCTCACACCGACTCAACTTGTATCAGTACAGAAACGAGAGAGAGAGAGAGAGAGAGAGAGAGAGAGAGAGAGAGAGAGAGAGAGAGAGAGAGAACAAACAAAGAAGCGCACACCTCAGCAAGCAAAAGCAGGACCTGCTAGACTTTCTTGAGATATCTGGAGGTGAAATTTGTCTCATCTTCGAATTCATCTCTGTCTCGACGTCTCTGCTCTTCCCCACCAAAATACAGACTACAGTAATGGCCGATGAGTTTATTCCAACCATGCAGCGTGAATAATCAGAGGTGGGCAGCATCTCAACCCCACATCAAATAGGACGCAATAAAGAAACGGAGGCAACCAAGTTACCTAGTTCGAGTCTTACAGAGTTCGCGACACTGAAATTACTGTGTTAGTCTCCGTTATTATAGGTTGGCTGCGAAAGCGAATAAATTAAAATGTCCGGGAATAAAAACGTCTTCGCAAAAATCTTCGCTTCAAGTGGACAACGGAGCATGAGTCATTAGGAAACTTGACGGCTTTTGCAAAACACCACCAGCAAGATGAACCTTGAAGATTATCGTGTATCTTCATCTAACGGCACACGAGTTCCGTCATGCACTGGGTACGATAACTTCATGGTAAAGACCGCCACACACACAAATACACCGACATAGACGGATACACAAATACATACACATGCACACTGAATTCAGGTTAAGTTCATTCTCAAAGTATAGTTTCAATCACCGTCAAATTATTCACTATCGTCGAAAAGTCCACGAAAGATCCCTGAAAGATCAAAACTATTTCAGAAAGAAACAAACAGAGGTGCTGATTTCAGACACAGAATGAACGCATCAACTTGTCTGAGACGACAGACAGAGCAAGGGGAAAGGGGGGGTGGGGGAGGAGGAAGAGAGGGTTGCAAGGGAATACAACTGTACATTCATGTGATCTGGACACACATGCATACGTACAGAAAATGTTATCGGCATTATAATGTGGCATAAACAAACAAAAATAGGAGGGTGATAATTATTTGTTTACATGTTCTCTAAATATATATATATATATATATATATATATATATATATATATATATATATATATATATATATATATATATATATATATATATATATATATATATATATATATATATATATATATATATATATATATATATATATATATATAATTCTCTACAGGGTTCATTGTCAAAACAGCTCAAGCATGAATGTTTCAATGACCTTTGTTCTGATTTCTTGCTGAAACCGCCACCTATTTGAGAAAATAGCCTTATATTATATATATATATATATATATATATATATATATATATATATATATATATATATATATATATATATATATATATATATAGATATAGATATAGATATATACATATATATACATATATATATATAGATATAGATATAGATATATACACACACACATATATATATATATATATATATATATATATATATATAAATTCCGTGATAAGGGTTTGCTCTTGAGCAGAGCAAGACCGCTGTCACTGCCCTGCTCACCTTTTGATGACTAAATTAGACTTGAACTCACATGCAGCAAACCTCCACCAAAAAGGCGCCTCATAATCCTACACAGAAGTCTGGCCGTGGGCCCCGTGGCGTATCGAAATCCGAACTCCAGCCCCCATCCAACTCCCATCTTACATGCATTTTGCAGCTCACCTCTATCATGTAGTCTCACCCTTCTGAATCTTTGTACGTTTCGTTCCAAAACCTTCTGAGACACTTGCAAGTAGTAACAAGTCAAAGGCTGAGTTTTTAATCCCAGGATTTGATGTTCCAGATTTTATTTATCGTTGTAACATCCCACATGCGTAAGGTATGGCTGTATACACTAAGTCCGAACGACCTACATATTATATCGTCAGATAAACTTAGAGTGTAGTTGCCATGAAATTCTTTGTTTTAAGATTTTCAGTAAGTTCTACAATGTATACGTATTTGCTGTTCACCACAATCCAAATATCGACTATTCTATACATGGCTCAGTCACAGGATTCAAAAGCTTCATTCGTTATTTGTGGAGACTGTAATGCAAGGCATAATTCAAATTTCACAGATTAACATGGTCGGTCTGCTTTTGAGTTCTATGTAACCCCTGATTTTGTCCAGCTAATTGAGGAACCCACGCATATTTCTGGTAATAGACTAGACCTCACATTCACAGATGTTCCAGCTGTTGTGGAGTCCAAGGTCTGTGAGCATACAGGCACTTCTGATCATTGCGCCACTGAGATGGACATATCTGTCAATCAGTATATTCCTAATTCCACTATTGGAAAAACGGTCTGGATGAAACCTAGAGCCAACTCGGATTGCACTATTGGAGCATGTCAGGCATTTAATATTTCAGATGCTATAATAGATCCAGATCCCTAGAAGAAGCTAAATGAAATGAGGATAGCTATATTAGTTAGATCCAGATCCCTAGAGGAAGCTAAATGAAGTGAAGATGGCTATATTAGTAACATACGTCCCTAGAGAGGTCATTAAATTCAGGAAAAATTACCAGCCATGGTTCGATGATACATGTAGAAGAGCTCAACATGACAAACAGACCAAATTCAACACATGGAGACGAAATCGTTCACCTGAAAATTACACCAATTTTGTTGAGTCTCACCGTGCTGCAAACAGAATTTATCATATAGCTGAGAGAAATTATAACAATTCCTTAAAGAGGAAACTTGAAGAAATTACTCAGCCTCATCTGCGGTGGACCAAATTGGCATCATCTATCTTTGAGTCAGGTTCAGGCTCATCTTTCATTTCTCCACTACTAACAGATGATGGTAGATTGGTTACTGGCCCTAAGGAAAAACCTGCACTGCTTCATCAACCTTTTGAAGCTAAGCAATCAGCTGAGGATGTCCCTCTCCCTGACACTTGTCATCCTGAACCTATTCTTACAAAATTTGCATTTCGCTCTAGGGGTGTTAGGAAAATTCTTGATAATCTTGATAGGCGGGGGTGAAGAGGATCCTGATGGTTTCTTTCCTTTGTTTTTTAAAATAGTTTTTAGTGTTGTCTCCCAAAATTAGTAGAGTCTACATATTTTAATGTCGACGTAGTGCCTTTGCAGACGAGCGCAAGCTTAGCAATATAGTGCCTGTTCCAACGAATGGCAGATCTGCAGACTGCAGTAACTACAGGGCAATTTCTATTCTTCCCGTGTTCTCCAAAGTTGAAGAAGAAAAACTTATTTTTAAACCACTATATAAGTATGTGGAATCGAAAGGATTGTTTGCTGATACTCAATGTGCATACTGGAAGCGGTTAGGTATCTGCGATGCTCTTTTAGATTTAACATACCATTTGCAAGACAACCTTGACGGGGGTTTAAGGTGCAGACAAATAGATTTTAGTGCTGCTTTCGATTTAGTAAATCACAAGGTACTTGTTTGTAAACTTCAGAATCTTGGAATGGGAGGATATGTTTTAGGTTTACTTCATGATTTCCTTACAGGTAGGCAGCAGTGAGTTGCTGTTGATGGGATCTTTAATGAACCTAGACCTATTATTTCTGGAGTTCAACAGAACAGTGTTCTTGGCCCACTGTTGTTTTTAGTGTATACAAGTGATATGGCTATTTGCCTGGAAACCAAGATCGTTCAGTATGCCGATGATACCACACTTCTGGGTGTCGTAAAGTTCCCCATTTTGAGAAATGAAGCTTTAGTGAATGGTGTAGTCGGTGGGGTATGAGGCTGAACTCCAGTAAAACGAAAACACTGTTTTAGCAGATCTCGTACAGATTTTCCACCCCATCCTCCCCTCCAAGTCGATGGGACTCTGCTGAATGAGTCCGAATCTTTAACTATTCTAGGTGTAACTTTTGATCCACATCTTACTTTTGAGAAACATCGAATGAAAGTGTCAGCAAACGCCGCACGAAAGTTAGGTATTGTACGAAAGGCTTCATATATTTATAGCAGTGATACAATCAATGCAACTTGTTTTTGGCCATTTTTCCTTCCTTACTAGAATACTGTTCTCCGGTATGGATGTCTGCTTCTGCCAAAGACTTATCTCTTTTAGACTGAGGGCTTCGTGGTGGTTTCTGTTTCCTAATATTACCAGTTGTGACTTGGACCTTCGACGGATGATCTTTTGTTTGTCAGTTTTTCATAAGCTGTATTTTAACAGAGATCTTTCACATTTTCAATTGATCCCCGATCCCCTTTTCCTGCTGAGAGCAACCAGATTCGCTGACCAGCAGCACCAATATGCAGTAAATGTGCCTCGCCGTAGAGCGTCTCAGTTCCAGAGGTCCTTTGTTCCTCACACCGTTGGACTGTGGAATGGTCTCCCTGGGGATGTCATGCGGTTGGAGCTTCAGGGGTTCAAGCGAAGATGCAATGCATTACTACCCTAATACTATCCTCCTTGCATTTTAATACATTTTTATCTATTTATTATCTTATTTTTTTTAATAAGCGAGATCTCTTCTTTCTGTATTCCCCCTTACCTCTTCTTAATTCTCCTTAATGAACACCATATTCATTGGAAGTTTGAATTTCAAGTCAATGGCTCCTGTGGGCTTGTTCCATATGAATAGGGCTCATCTTCTGAATAATAATAATAATATATCGTTTAAACTTACTCCCAGTTATCTGTATGCCTCCTCCGTTTCCAGTCTTCTACTACCCATGTAATGCTCATTTTCCCCATGTTCTTGGCTTTCATTTACCCTTCTTACCTTACACTTGCTTACATTCACTTTCAAATTTTTCTTCACACAAATGCTTTCGCACTCAGTCTTCCCTATTTCTTCTCCCTATCACCAGTTACCACTGTATAATCATGAAACATCAACAACTCCAAACTCCTCTTACAAACACCCGTCTCCATTTTTTATCCAACAACTTGCACATGCTACTCCTACCCTTCTAACTTCTGTCACCCTTCAGTATATCTCTCATATACAGTATATATATATATATATATATATATATATATATATATATATATATATATATATATATATATATATATATATATATATATATATATACATACATACATATATATATATATATATATATATATATATATATATATATATATATATATATATATTTGTGTGCATGATATAGCGTGCTGAGCTAACAAAGGTATTGTCCTTGCCTCATGCCTGGCCTACCACCACCAGTCAACCCAGTTGTAAATGGGTGCGATTGGCAGGTAGGCGTAAAGTAAAGCGCATATTGGTAGTAATCTTATCTCCAAACACTTGCTGAGAGCCCGAAGGTGCTACTTCTCTGATGCCACGATTTCCAAAAGGAAAAAAGGCGAGTGTATATATATATATATATATATATATATATATATATATATATATATATATATATATATATATATATATATATATATATATATATATATATATATGAAAGAGAGAGAGGGAGAGAGAGTTAACCTTACGCACTTGTACATTCACAACGCTTATTAGGGCTGGCTATGGAGCTCTGAGAGCCTTTATGTAATTATTGTAAACCAGAAATAAGGCTAATTCATTCTGTTTTGCCCCACCTTTAACTGCGATGATCTTTCCTTACCCTTGCAATCTGTACTCTCAACTAGTAACTTTAGGATCTTTACATAAAAACAACAGGGACAGGTTTAGGGGCAACATAAAAATACGAAAACAGTCCGAATTTAATGTGGATGGGATGCTGAAAGAAATTCATACCAGTTTGAGTGGAGTAACACCTTGACTGTGTGACTCCAGATACACTTCTTCAACTGAAAGCCAAGGTCTCGAGAGTATTCTCTTGACCTTGCTGAAAGCTATGGAACACAAGGGATGATGTTTTGAAAATAGCATACAAGAACATTTGGAAAACAATTTTTGAAAATTACTGTGAAAACAATGTTTTCGAATTATTCCTATCTCCAGTTACAAAACGAAATGTAATTTCGGCTACGAATCGACTAATCGATGGTTTAAAGAGAGAGAGAGAGAGAGAGAGAGAGAGAGAGAGAGAGAGAGAGAGAGAGAGAGAGAGAGGTTCCTAACTTTTCTGCCTTTCCCTTACTTAGTGCAAGGTGCAGTCACATAAATAATATATAGATATATCACACCAAGACCAGGATCCAAGTGAGGAGAGCTCAAAAGCAGAAAAATGCGCACGCGCGCGCATACACACACAAACACATACACAAACACACACACATACATACACACACACACACGATGTTCAAAATCATAAAGTTTCAAGCCATAGCAAAATTTGTTGATAATAAAACAAAAAGGAAGCGAGAACTTACAACATCCAAGAGCTAATACAACAAAGAGTCCGACGTTAACGTCTTGAAACGGCACCCAGGCTGTGACAGAAGATAGGCAAAATTACGCTAAGTCATGGTTTTCCTGCTTGCTTACTTGGTATGAATGTATACACGCACACATAAGTAGATAATGCAACATTACGAAATTGTATTCAGACTGCTTCATCCATCTCGTTCATTCTGCAATGCCCCACTACTCAAAGGCTGGAGCAAAACCGTCTCCCGTTTCCTTGCATTTCCTCGCCTGCAGTAATCATACATCTCCAAACTGCTTAGCCCAACAGTTCCGAGACCTACGTCCTACAACAGTAAACTCAACTAAAACTTATATATACAGTATTGAAGGGCAAAGATACCTCTCCAGTATATCAAGAATTTTAAAAGATTTGCAAAGTAAGTTTGTATATCACACTCAAGTCCATGCAGTTTAAGATATTTTAAGCAGTGTTCCAACCAAAAATAGAGTGGCCCGAGGTTATTTACACTAACGTTGCCAAGTAATCAAATTACTCTTCTTCCACGATTTCAGAGCTAATAATCAACTTGTTCTGAAACCAAAGGTCAAGTGCAAGTCTATGTTTGACAAGCCATCTGACCATGTTTAAAAGGAGCACATGCAAATCACATTATTCTGTCTTCTTCGTAAATATATGTAGCAGATGATTCGATGTTTTCAACAGAGTTCATTCCTGATTCAGCAGTTATTGGATGAAAGTGAAATAACTACTATCTTTTGTTTCTCTGGCCCCCTCTTATTCGGGGATAAGAACTACAGATGAAAATTAAGATTTTTCATGGTTTAATCTAAAGGCACGATAAAAATCATTGCATTACCATACAACAGTTACTCACACGTACTCATAGCTACACATCCCTCCGAAAGAAGATCCACGTTAAAAGGTCGATCATTTCCCAACCAATCCCAACAAACTTTTTCTTCTTCGGTGTGTCAGTCGCAGACTCGAGGGTCAACCAGCTATTCATCTCCGGGTTGTGGAATTTTTTCAGTTTTTCTGTTTCAGGACTCATTTGCTCTTCTTTCCAGCAGAAAGAAATGATTGCAACAGCTATGCCCAACTAGGTCCACCATAAAAGAGAGAGAGAGAGAGAGAGAGCGAGAGTAGCCTTTCCCCATGATAGCTTATCAGACCTATCAAGATGGCTGCACCAGAACCAACCCAGCTTCTCATCTACCGAGAGTCTAATGCGGCAGAACTAAGACCAAGAGACGAGGATTCTTTCTGTCTCCAATTACATTCTGTTTGCATTACAAATATCTTACAAAAGGGATGACCTATATTTTCCACTACGAGACCAGATAATCAAGAGGCTGGAAACAAACATGAATGGTAAAACCTTTTAGTGAGAAAAAAAAAGTAAACCTCCTAAACGAACGAAAAACAAAACAAAATAACTAAGACGCAATACCACTAAGAACGTAACTTTCACACAGCATATATTAATTTTCATGGGAGCAGGGGGTGGGGTTTAAAAACTGAGACGCACGCAAAAATCAACTACCGTCTGACGTATCTGACAACTACAGTATAAGCTGTCGCGCGAAACTTGTCACATTACCTGCTGTAAACTGCAAAAAAATATGATACGGCCTCTGGACGCTCAAAAGAGCACAAAATTAAAAGACCCACTACAATACGATGGTCTTCATGTACGCAAACTAACCATGCTGAGGCCAATTAAATGTTGAGAATATGACTTTGATGATAACTCTAAGTGGGAAGAGAATACTCCTGAAAAGGAACTGGACGCAATTAAGACGGGACGACTTTCATATTGGGTAACTATGGAATAACTGTAATCGAATCGAGATGACTTTGATAGCAAGTAGTTTAACCATGACGATTTTGATGGCACTAAGCAGAGACGAATTTGATGGCGAACAACTGTAAGTGATCGAACAGAGACAAATCGGACGCCAAGAAACTGTGCATATCTGAGCACATATAAATTAGATGGTAAGGACTGTAAGTGACTGAGCAAAGACGAACTTTATGGTAAGAACGACGAATTAGATGGTAAAGAACCATAAGCGACTGGGCACAGACGAATTTTACTGCACGGAACTGTAAGTAAATGAAGAGAGACAAGCTTACTGGTAAGGAACTGACAAGATCGTAAGGAACTGTAGGTTACTGAGCAGAGACAAGCTACATGGTAATCAAATGTAACATAAGGAGCCAAGCTGAATTTTATAGCGAAGAACTACAAGTAACTCAGAAAAAACGAATTTTATGGCAACGGCTGCACCTAGAGAGGAATGCGACATCATACTGCATGTGCTGACTAATCCTAGAAGGGTCCTGTAATTCTGTGCCGGTTGTTTTCATTGCGTTGGTGGTGCCTTGACAACTTTACGCTTGTAACTGCTTTCTAGCTGGCTTTACATGGTCTTAAGAGCTACTTCATTTTTGTTATTAACTGGCTGTACTGACACAGAATTAGGAGGGACGCAACTGCTGTTGCCCATTCTTAATGGTTAACAGCAGTTATCCATTCTAAGTCACTGTAGTAATAAGCCTTTTGCTAACTGGCCAGCCTCACCTGGCCTCAGGAGCACCGAACCTCTTAATTCCCAGCTGCCTTTGCACGATCACAGGGGTAATGAGCCTCTTGCTACTTGATTACCTTAGATGGCAAAACGACTAACAAGTCTCTTACGACCTTGCCCTTTTCATGTTCTCCTGGTTTTGATATTGAAAAAGTGGTCCGAGATGGGAAAAAAAAACCTATAACTTATACACTGAATCCAGGTATATTGCAAAGTTCACCAATGCAACTTCAGTAATTACAGAACATCAACTTTTCTAAATAGCAGATATTGCTGTATAAAAAAAAATATAAGTGCTCATTCAGACAATAACCAACCAACGGATCTTATAAAAAACCTTGGGGAAGAGTGCATTAGCCTTACTTGTAGTATTAAAATTTGAGAAGCTTATGAATACGTACATCAGTAATACTGCTGTAAAGACTATTCCCATGAAAGACCTCTGGTACTGGGTAAGGTGCACTGTGGCAACTTGAAACAATGTGGATACGATACTGCAAAACAAGTAAAAAATTCCCAGTTGAAACAGGTTATGGAAGATGGACAAACAATATGTTTCTATAATGGTCTTGATCGTAATTACCAGTGTTAGGAAAAATAACATTTTCATCGTTGGAATTTCTGAAACATGAAATCTTGCTTTTATTTGGTATAAATTTCTCAAATGCTGCTAGTCATGGATCTGTAGTCATTTCTGTTGACCTAGAAGATTGTTTGATTGTCTTTTCATTCCGCAAGTAGACACCAATAGGCTCACCCTAATATTTTTGTTACCTTGGTGACATGACAGATGGTAATTCTTCGAACTCTGGTTCTTAAAAAAAAAAAAAAAAAAAAAAAAAAAAAAAAAACTAGGTAACAATTTACATGTCGCTCCTGCAGAACAGAAGTTCAGAGCTAATTCAGATGTTCAGAGTGTCACAAACTGCAGTAACAATTTAATAATGAAATATTGGACATCTTAATTCAGGTTAATTGGGCGATAATAAAAGCAAGTTGGATTACTTTAAGGCTTTAGTGCGTAAAACAGAAGAGAAACAAATAGATAGGAAAAGAAACTTAGATTGGCTGATATATACGAAGGTGGATGGGGGATATTCAGTCTCACCCAGTAGCCTGTAACTGCTGATCACTCCAAAACTCATAAGATCAATGCCAGGGTTGTCCCGAAGACAGTAAAACAAGCGAAGAAGAGGTTAGTCAATATGCTCGTTATAAAGAAGGTATTTTGTTTAGTGCGTCAAGTATTCTTACAAGGCATAGCCGTCGATGTACAGATTCGTATTTTTTCGTTTCCATGGAACTAATCTCACAGGTCCCTTGCTCTGCAAGTGGTGAGTTCATGCATTTCAGGGGACTGCCAGGACTTCAGGAATACTGCTGCTGGGTCTCACCGGTATACCTCCAACACTCAAGGCGTCAGAGTGACGGTGGTGGTTCACTGCATACTATGAGACTTGAAAGTGAGTATATAAATAATCAGTTTGATTTTAACGAATTTACACAGGATTATTAAGAGTATGAAACCTGTGACGAGAAAGTAGTTGTTAAAGTTAAAGAAAGCATTTTAAATTTTGGCAAGATATTTAGACAGGACACTGTATGCCATTCCTGCTAAAAATTTTGCGGCTGACCAATAAATCAGCTCCTGTTGATAGTAAATTTGTAGCTGATGATACAGATGGGTTGTTATCCAGGGGTTTAATTGAGAAATCTCCATGTATTCCTTAGGTGAAGTCAAACCATTTCTATCCAAAAAAAAAAAAAAAAAAACCAAGCCGAGGTGTATTTCTTCTTTATTTAAGATGTCAACAAGCATCTTTAGGAATAACCATGATGAAGATGAAGACTTCAAGATTTGTAATCGAGACCACAATACCTTCTTAACTTCTCGAATTCTTCACACTTTTTGGATACGCTTGTCACTACAAAGCCTTAGATCTAAATGCAAGGAAGAAGTAATTCTGATGTCCGATAGCGGGAATCGAGCCCGCATCCCGAGTAATCAGAACGAGGTCATGTTGCCGACCTTCTCGTTTCCAGGTTCAATTCCAGCTACCGGACATCAAAATTACTTCTTATTCCTTGCATTTAGATCTAAGGTTTTGTAGTGACAAGCGCATCCAAAGTGTCTAGAATTCGAGGAGTTAAGAGGGGACTGTGGCTACTACAATTACATACGTATCTGGTAAAAAGTTATCTGTATATATTATGTATTTGTATTTATGTTTGCAGAAGCAACTGTTTTACATTTAACATGTACTCAATATATTTTGTTGAAGTTTACCATGGATAAAAAAAAATTATATCGTGATCTCATATAAGATTTTAGCGCTTCCATTCTGATTAATTTAAGCACCATTTAAAAGATCATGAGACCATTGATAGCAAAGCTGAGGGGAGTGAGGATAAAAGTTCTGATTTTTTTTTAATGTAATGGGCTTGGTTGTTCTCGAACTTGTAAGTCGGCAGTTGAGTGTGCTCATGAAATGAAGCTTGGTTAACTCAGCTCAGGTTTGATTCATACGGATATAAAGCCTGTGTGGATTCCAATTAAATGTCTGGAGTATCTCGGTATTATGACGGACAGTCAGAGATGTTTATTGTCTATTCCACGTAGGTACACGGACAGGGCTATTAAAGCAATAAAGTTATAGAGGATGAGTAGTTTGTAAGACAAGTTATTTATGTGACTATGCCATAAGCAATATATTAAGACATTAAGACGAGGAATTTGAGCATGGGTGTTCCAAGTGCGCATTCATGGAATACACAAACTAAAGTATCAGCTGTCTTTCATTTCTAAATTCTACGATCATTAACGATCTCTTCTGTAATTCTGATAAAGCTAACAGCAACTTCATTTAACATCCAAGCGTGTATCAATACAAGGAAGTTGCGTTATGTGCTTTCTTACTTTCTAGAAAAAAATGAAGTCACAAATAAAGAATGGACTTTGAAAGCATCAGAACGAGGGAAAGGTTGACAATGTATGTGAGCAAGAGAAAAGTTATGAGGGTAAATACAATGCTCATTTGGGAGTGAGTGCAAGGAAGGTAGCAGAGTGCTTGCAGAAGTCTTGGATGAGAAGGGTACTTATGAAAGTCAACGTTAGCATGAAGGTCCTGTTGTACCAACTTTCTTTCTTGGGAGTCAAATGCCGATACTAAATGCAACTGAAAGATTAAAAAGGTGTAGCTGGTGAGATGAACTGTTTGTGCAGCATATCTGGAATAGAATAGAATAGAGAATTTAGGCAAAGGCCAAGCGCTGGGATCTATGAGGTCATTCAGCTTTAACTGGGAAACTGAGATTAGAAAGGTTTGAAAAGTGTAACAGGAGGAAAACCTCGCAGTTGCACTATGAAACAATTGTTGGGAGAGGGTGGAAAGTAAGATGAAAGAAAGAGAATATGAATGGAGGTACAGTAAAAGGAATAAAAGGGGTTGCAGTTAGGGGTCGAAGGGACCCTGCAAAGAACCTTAAGTAATGCCTACAGGGTACCGCATGAGGTGCAATGACGGAATAAGGACGAATAAGAGTAAGAAATCTGGAAATAAAATAGCAAAAGCGGTGCAAGAAAAAAAAAGAAGTTAAAATAAGTGGTAGGTGGATCATACTACTTTAAGATGTTTTGGTCATGTGGAAAGAATGGTGGATAGTAGATTGAAGAAAACATTGGATGATTTGGAAGTAGACGCAGGAAGGAAAGAAAGACTTACAGAATAATGGATGGGTGTCGTGACAGAGGTGATGGGACAAAAGAACCTTAATATCCAAATATATATATATATATATATATATATATATATATATATATATATATATATATATATATATATATATATAGCAGCATGCGAATAGCTACATCAAGCCTCAATGTTCACTGTGTGCGTAGAAGTTATAACGTCCAACCAGTCACCCCAACTAACAGAATTCAATGTGTCTATGAACGGCTTCTCCCCTCGAGAGAAACTTTCATTTTAATCATTCATTTTAAATTTACAGAGATCCGACCAGGCGCTCTATTGCAAAATTTAGGCTAATCTAGGAATGTATCACCGGGAAAACAAAAGCGATTATATGTTGTGAGTATCGAAGAGAGAACTATAGACATATTGTTGAAGCATCGAGCAGCAAATGAGAGATATTTTAAATACTTTATAGGACTCACACATAAATGATCATCATGAATTTGTTAAGAAGAATGAGAATGAGAGAGAGAGAGAGAGAGAGAGAGAGAGAGAGAGAGAGAGAGAGAGAGAGAGAGAGAGCTACCTATTGGAAGATAAGCATGCCAATTACCTTCCAGACACATTCAAAAAAAATGATCTTTTGCAGCGATAGCATCGGAAACGGCGCAGGAGAGACCAGGAAAAGAATCCATGCGAAAAATCCCCACCACACACCCACACACCTCCATCTCCTTCTAACAAGACTTTCCTTATCGCTGATCTCCCGAACGTTCCTTTTTCTCCGGCTTTTTTTTTCTTTTACTTTTAATCTATACCCATTTCTTTTTCTGCCACCAGCACACAGCTTCGACGACGACTGTTCTAGAGGCGATAATGACCCGATAGCGTGCGGTAAGGCGCGAAAATCGCCCGTTACGCTGTGTCAACAAAACGACGAGTGTGATGGAGAGGCATCAGGTGACCTGGCTCCGTCGCCTTTGGTGGCCGGTAATTCCCAATGTATAAGAGAGAGAGAGAGAGAGAGAGAGAGAGAGAGAGAGAGAGAGAGAGAGAGAGGGGGGTTGGACCTCATCGTAATTGCAACTAATGGACAACTTTTCAACATGTGTATGAAGAGAACACCTCGCATTGTCACTTACAGAAGTCAGCTTTCAATATGAATATGAGAGAGAGAGAGAGAGAGAGAGAGAGAGAGAGAGAGAGAGAGAGAGAGAGAGAGAGAGAGAACATGCTCTTTTATCTTGAACGTATTTATTGGCGACATTTCTGTAAGCTAGTCATGCTCTGTTCACTCCCCTCCAAACTTGCATGTTCAGTCTCTACTTGGCTCACTTCAATAAATATAACACATTCCTAAATAGACGATCTCTTTTTTCCCTTTTTTTAAGGATCAGACCCGACCTTGAGAGGTAGAAAAATAAAAAGGCGCAAGTACAGAGTAGCCACACCTATAGGTACCCAGAAGTTTCCAAAACAAGTGGGCATGAATCCTAAGAAGTTCTATTACTACTTTCTAAAGCTATAATATATCCCCTTAATTATCATCACTATATTTTTGAAGACTGAGGCTACTTCTGACGGAGCAAAGTTAAGATGCTCACTGTTCACTTGGACAAGCTTTACCCTGATAAGTGAACACACAATGGATAAGTGAATGTTTGAAGCGAAATTGTGATCAAGTAAGGTTATGAGGGACAACAGACACTGGGGACATGGAGCTACAACTGTTAATATTACGGTAGAAGAAAGGACAAGGATTATTCGTACAGGTATCTGGGAAAACAAGTAACAAATGAAAGATCGATGACAAGGCGAGTCACCGAATACACGAACCAAAGAAGGTACCTAAGTGTGGGCCCGTTGATTTTGAAGAGAATAGGGGTATCAAAAGGAACCAAAGTTGAACTGTAAGGAGGAACTGTTGAGCCAACTCTGCAGTCTGGAAGTGAAATGTGGACATTCAACTCAAATGAAAGAATATCAAACGAACGCGTACTTATCGTACTGTGAAGTAGTGATCAACTACCCAGGTAAGACTACTGAGGAAACTGAATGTGACACCGAGTTAATGCAGCAGCCAAACAAGTGTTTCATCTCATACTTAACGACTCCGGAGAAAAGCAGACGACGTCATTATCAACATGTCCATCCTTCAACTTAAAAATGTGTCTGAATGTGCGGTTGCAGTTAACCCACCCGGGATAAAGGTGTCACCTTCGGTTCGTAAGTAACATTCTGGTTCTCCTAAGGGCCGAGAGAGAGAGAGAGAGAGAGAGAGAGAGAGAGAGAGAGAGAGAGAGAGAGAGAGAGAGATTTATAGCAGACCTGTCTGAGTTCCAGACCTGCCGGATCGCCCTCAGAGCTATAAAACTCCATACCCGACCCGAGAGAACTTGGTGAGTAAGGTTATTGGGGAGCCCAAGGGAGAGGGATGATAGGGGTGGGGGGATGCAGCAAAAAAGGACGTAAAGGGTCAAAGGTATAAAAGAGCGAAACGGTGACTTGCCTCATTGGATTTTTTTTTTCTTCAGTTTCCAAGAGATGATGTTGCACTTTAGCTTCTAGTGCAAGAACAAGAAAAAACAAACCTCCAACAGTCACGTGAAGATATAACTTGAAAGAGATTTATAACTTTCCTTTAAATATGAAGAAAGTCCGTTAGCCTACTCTTCCCCATATTTTAATTCAAAACATAAATTCTTTAGTTCAGTCTAATGATCAGCAGGCACTAATCAGATATCTCTCCCTGTTGACAGGGAACTTTTAATTGTACATTAATATATACAGATCTTTAGTCTCAATAAATGATCCGGGATGATAAAGTTCTTAAGTGAAGTCAACATCTAAAAACTATGACTTGGAGGCAATTAAAAAATATTAAGTATATACATACAGTATCACAGCGCACATCTTTTGTAAAACGGAGGTTGTGCAATAAAAAAAATTAATTTCTCATTTCATAACTATCAACTCACCCTCAGAAATCAGGTATGTCTATCTGTAACAATAAACTTGTATAGTTTAAAAACAAAAAGACGAAAAGATAGCCGTCCATTCTATTAAAAGAAAATCCCCCCACTCAGAGGAAGGATGGTTTTTCTGTCTGTCTGTCTACCATAAGCGCGCGCTCGCTCGCGCACACGCGCACACCACACACACACACACACGCACACACACACACGCTTCTCTCAAAGATAGGGTCAAAGACGACAGAGCAAGAAAAAACCACACTAGAAATAACGACGCATTCAAGGTTTTCTGGAGACAAAGAAAATAGTACATAAAGCCTCCGTTCAGAAGATGGTACATACAAACAGGCGTTTAAAAGGAATTTCTGCGTGACTTATTTATTCCAGTTCACAATGATATACTGCAGGTCAACATACATGGGGGACCCCGTGAGAAGAGAGAAGAGCAGCAAAAGACAGAGGAACACGAGGAGGAATTTATCCGAGTCATTTCGGACATGCGCAAGAAGAAAGGACACAAGGGACTCAGCAGAGGGGCTTATGAGAAACATGGACCATGAAAGGCCAAAGTCCTGCTGCAACAGAGAGCACTGAAGTCGTGATGCCCCTTCACGAACCAAGAATTAAACTCGCCGTCATGTTATCCGATTCTCTCCTTCCCCCTCCTGATCCTCTACAATGAAACCACCAGCCAAGAATAAAACACACGCGCTCACATATAGACACCTGCAATGCACAGGAGACACAAGCGCGCCACACACACACACACACACACACACACACACACATATATATATATATATATATATATATATATATATATATATATATATAGATATAGAGAGAGAGAGAGAGAGAGAGAGAGAGAGAGAGAGAGAGAGAGAGAGAGAGAGAGAGAGACTTACACACACACATTATATATATATATACATACACTGTATGTCAGCTCTATGCTGCTTCTCATAGTTGGGGGTGGCTCTAGAGAGAAACAACATATTCACCGTATCTAGTGAATCACAGATGGCACCGCGTGCATTGATATTCCACTATATCCGACACTACATCTACCTATACGCAGAACAGAGATCGGGAGTTTCGTCAACCCTTCCACATAAATGTCGATCGCCTCCACCTTCCACGCATTTTCAAGTTTCCTGGATATTGCGGACCTTCCGCTCCAAAATGACTTCCACCTTTTTCTCCTTCCTCCCATCTCCTCCTAATTATATATAATTTTGTCTTCCCCTTAAATTTTTTCCATGGGGCACGGGCTAGATAAGACGTAGGTTTATAGTCTCACTAGCTTATTCATATTCAACAACAACTCAAATTTAACTGACAACTATTTCATATTTAATTGGAACAGAATTTAGGCAAAAGGCCAACCGCTGGGACCTTTGAGGTCATTCAACCCTGAAAGGGACACTTGACAAGAAGGTTTTGCAGCTGTATCAGGTGGAAGAACATGCAGTTGCGCTATGAAACATTTACCAGAGAGGGTGAAGAGTTAGATGGAAGAAAGAATAGGAACGGAGGAACAGTAAAAGGAATGAAGGAGATTGAAGTTAGGGGTCGAAGGGACGCTGCAAAGAACCTTAAGTAATGCCTATAGTGCACCACCTGAGATGCACTGACGGCACTATCCCCTAAGGGAGACAACTGTTTCATATTAAATAATAATTCAAACTTAACTGACTACAGCAGTACATCATTTCTATGCTAAATACAAAATTTCTAATGCGGAAACTACAATAACATTCAATATATCTACACTCAGGAGGACTTCACCCATGAGAGAGAGAGAGAGAGAGAGAGAGAGAGAGAGAGAGAGAGAGAGAGAGAGAGAGAGAATCACGTTCCAATAACCCGTGTAAATTACGATTAATTCCAAACACCAAGCCTAAATGGTCTCCCAATTAGGAAAACAATTACGGGAGCTAAATTTTTTTTTAAATCTATGATTTAGGCGTGTGGCTTATTAATGGTCATTGTATTCCAAGTATCTTTGCACGAGAACACGCGAACACCGTTATACAACCACAAACACACAAAAAATTGACAACGCAAGAGAGCGTACACCTCAATCGCCGCTAATAATAATAATAATAATTGTTCCACATTAACCACCATGGCCCACAGCCTACTCCATAAAATTTAAACAGGACGCCCCCCTGACCAAGCCAATTAACAAAGAAGCAAATCACAGTTTGGTTCCCAAACCCACTGATCCTTTAGGGCATCTGCAACCTTTAATTAAAATGAGAATGATTCAGTGAGTCAGATCAACGATAAATATTTGAAGAAAAAATTTTGGCATGAAATCCTGAAAACAATATATCAAAAGTCCCTTTAAAGATGCGTGACTTATTCAACAAACTACCAAGGCAAAAAAAAAAATTAACAACTTAGATTTCATTTTCAGTCTAAATCATCATTTTAATTTCAGTGAACACTACAAGGAACACCCTTCAACCCTGCACTTTAAGGCGCTAAGGCAGTGGCTATTACATAACTAGAGTACTTTTAAAACCCAGGTCAGTGATAGAGAAACACACCAATAAAAGTACAATATTTAACTAATCAGATGCTTCGGGAGTCTGGCCTTCTAATAAGTAACAAAGATCCTATAGTACAGCTTACACTTAAACTTTTCAAGATATCCTACAGCCAACATTAATTCCGTGTTTTTAGCTGTGTGTACTTATTCAGTTTACGAGATTTACCAAAAAATGCATCACGTCTACAAAAGCAGCCAAGCAAAATATCATTATCGTAATTTAGCCCCTAAGAACGGAAGTTTGATAAGCAGAAGTGTTTTGGTAAGGAAATAACTCCTGTCATTCAAAAAGAAGTATTTTACGTTTTCATGCAGTTCTACGGCTTGAGATATCTTTGTCCTTGATGACGATGAATTGAAAATGAACATAATAGCACTTACCTATTACTGCCAGAGCTTAGGTTTTCCTTAAATAGCTTTATAAAAGAAAAGTATCTTCCATACACAAAGTAAATGATGGTAGCTAAAGTCACTAAAATTACAGAGCTAAAACTTGCTACGACTGGGTCCTTTTAAACTTTCAAGTACAGGCCCAAGAATATGGCTTTGCTCGAGGTTACCATGTCAAACCATTCATACCTGGAAATAAAAGCCATACCTACATTACTCATCTTTGCACTACAATAATGAGCCAAACATATTGATAACAAGGAAAATAATTTCTAATACAAATAAAAAATAAAGCACGTGATTTTCATAATCAAAATTCATGTAAATTCTGTCCAATATATGCCATGGTGGAGAAAGATTATCAACAAAAGATTACTGGTACCTCTTGTGGTACTAAATGGCAACTCAAGGTGATGAAGTTTCGGGATTTTGAAAACTATGGTCAAGTACCACTATAGTGGAGAGTACTGGTGGGTTGGTATATATCCCACTGATGTTCTTGAAATCAGGTAGCGTTCAAGAATGCTGATTACGATCGTTTGTGAGAAAAGTGTTTACTTTCCCTTCTGATAGAATTAGAAGCCTTTGGGGTGTCCAATACTACAGATCAATAATAAATGCCTATGGATACTAAACACTCGCACTACAGCCATGACTAGGGTCTTGTGACTGCTGGATTAAAAAGCACTGGCTCCTATCTAGTTTCTAAGAGAAGAAAGCAATATGGAGCTTAAGATTCTGAGAAGCAACTGGTCTACTATTATGGTGCCCAAAACCTTCCAAGTTGACAGCACATGCTTGGTATGAGAACTACAGTACTTCAAGAAAATTAAAAAGTTTAAAACTCACTGAGTTAGCACTGCTGCTTTGTGGGGGGGGGGGACAAATTCTGAGCTCATAGTCCCTGATCAGGATGCACAAACAAAGGTCCAAAGAAAGGGAGGTCAAGCCACGGCAGGCACAAAATTTGTTGCTACCTGCGCATCCCGGATTATAACGTCATGGTAGACCCACCAGACCTTGTTTTTCCCAGGTCAAATTCGTTTACAAACCAAGCTGGTGACTGTCAGGAAAACGTTTGTACTTCCCTATTTTCATTAAACCAGCAGGTCTTGTGTCTTACATAGTGTCACTGCTGTCATTCAACAAAATGCCAAAATACTGTATGTGCACGGGTTGTTCATCGATTTTGAAAAAATGAGGTGATGTTAGTTTTCACTGTTTCCCTCAAAATGAAGAATTAGAACATTTCTTCCTACTATCTACCGTATTGACCTTATGAGTTTTATTTAACACTTCTTTCTACTACCTACCGTATTTGACTTATAAGTTTTATTCAGCACTCTTCCCACATGTACTGTATTGAACCTTAAGAGTTTTATTTAACATTACTTCCTACTGTCTACCATATTTGACTTGTGATTTTTATTTAACATTTCTTCCCAAGTTCTACAGCATCTGACCTTATGAGTTTTATTTAACATTTCTTCCTACTGTCTTCCATATTTGACCCTGAGTTCTATCTAACGTTTCTTCCTATTACCTACCAATGTCTGAAAGGTAGTCTTGTACCAGGATATTGTTTTATTATTAGTTGTAGTAGTGTGAAAAGGATCTTATTCAAAGTTCATCAAGAAAGCAAGAATTTAGCTAGGACAGGCCATCCCATATAGAACAAACCATAACACACCTTAAAACACTCACAGAAATCCTCGCACACGCCACCCCTTCTTTTAAAACAACAGTAAACGACCCCATTAACAACAATGATGATTTAGCAGCAAAACGACCACCAGATCACTGGAGTACTTTGGGAGCAAGGGTTTATTTCAGGACATGCACTGGCAAGCTATAAGTTATTTTCATATCCCTAATTGATTAACGGTTTGAATTATTTAATTCTCGAATCCCTTCCGACAAGAAACCGACAAGAAATGCATTTGGGTTAAACTTGCAAACACAAAACTAAGTATTGGATAGCATGACTGATGAGGATCTGTGGAAAGAAAAGGATTTTACCAGTTTCTGCAAGGCTTGGTAATCTCTTTCAAGTCTCTGCCTAAATTGCTTGACATGGTAAAAAACAAAATTTAATATTTCATACATATTAACTTACAGGCTAAATCAGGACAGTCCAGAGCATCACCTGTCATTTAAACACATGGGTTGACCTCCCTTTTCTCTGGACTTTGGTACAAACAACGTGTTCTTCGAGGCAAGGAAACCTAATGAACACAGAGTTATGGATACTGTACTGTATATGCCAAGGTGGATATATTGTCACACATCCCAACTGTTCCCTACTTTGGGACTAGGTCCTGAAAGACTGAAACTCATGGCATGTTGCTTTCAAATACAACTGGTTGGTGTGGGTTTCTGATCTCTCTTCCTGGTCCCTGGTGCCCTTCTGCCTGCTCATATATACAAATGGGCTTCAGTGTTCGTCACTGCTACATTCAAGAAAACAGCACTACTGATATGGAGGTATACAGGGGCAACCCAGCAGATATGTGACTGAAATTCTACAAGAGCTGAACCTTTCCACATTCATTTATCAAGATTTCCAGTTGCTTTTGTCCATACAGTGCTATAAAAATGCAAGACAGGAATACTAAGTGAACCACTATCCTGATGTGTTCTAGTTACATGATGGATTGGACAGACCTGAGCTGAAGGAGCTGACATAAAAAATCCTGGAGGAAGGGATTGCAGTCCACTCTGTTCCCCTATTTGAAAGCAGCAGTCAAAGAAGAAGGATTAGCTTGTGTAGAAGAATGAGCTGAGTGTCAGCACTGAGGAGGTGACCAAGAGTGCTTAAAAGAAGCCCAAGAATACTTAAAATGCCACCCAGGAAACTGGGAGGAAACCTGCGGCACCTGTGGAGACTACAATGTTGAATGCAGCTCAAGAAAACTCCTAGAATGCTCATGAGGGGTCTGTGGCAACAAAGAAGGGGAATGAGACTGGTGGCATAACACCTAAGGAGAAAGGGAACTATAATGTGGCACCTGTGGTCTACAAGGCACCAACAGTGACCACAAGACAGAACGAGGAAATTGATACCAGCCCATACTTTTATGATCAGCATGAGAAACTTGCTGTCTTATGAGCGCCAAATCATAAAAATGCCTAAGAAGGGGAGGACAATATGGACAATGAATGCAC
Source organism: Macrobrachium rosenbergii (assembly GCF_040412425.1). Taxonomy (NCBI): domain Eukaryota; kingdom Metazoa; phylum Arthropoda; class Malacostraca; order Decapoda; family Palaemonidae; genus Macrobrachium; species Macrobrachium rosenbergii. The sequence goes on from NC_089788.1 coordinate 51,448,334, forward strand.
TCATACACCCAGTAGTGGCTACTCACACATATATCCCACATGTCAAGCAAATGTCATGAAGATGAACCAGCATAACCAGACTGCCTGGGAGACTGAGAAGACAAATAAGAGTGCCCGCAACAAGAGAAGGCCTCTAAGACATAACTGAATCATCCTGCATAGGAGAAGAATTAAAAAAGGGTTGGGAATAACTGGAGAATCAGAAGATCCTGAATAGGGATTGCTAAGAGTACATGGCCTCCTACAAGGCCTGAAGAACAGAGAAACATAATCAGGTATTGAGCAAGCACGCTTATCTTCGTCTAACATGCCTACCTCCAACCTACCCAAACTTTACTTGATTTTGCCATGCCCATCCTTCAGCAACCAAACATCAACCTGCATGCAACATTAGCACTTCCTATGTTGCAAAGGGGAACCAGCAAAAGCATGATTAAATTGGGCCAGTAAAACAACAAGTTTCAAGGTGGTGACCTCCATAAACTTCTCGAACACAGCTCTAAAACTAGCTACATCGGCTTTTGATTTGCCAAACCTCATGTCCTGAATGATATGGGAAGCTTTAAGAGGAGGAGAAATACTTACTGAAGAAGGATTGCTAGGTGAAAAGGAACAGCAGGAAAAGTTACTGTCTGACAGTTTGTAAAAACCTGAAAAACTGTCACACTCCTATACTCACTTACTATCCTAATGTATGAGGAATCTTTTTTCTGTCTTTTCCTACTTTCCTCTGCCTTCTTCTTCTTCTTCTTTCCTGCATCTTTTCCCACTTCTATGTGGGGTTGATGTTTCTGACAGCTTTCCTCCACCTGGCTCGGTCAAACACATCATCCTTTGACAATTGTTTGTCTCTCAGATCTTCGCTAACTACATCCATCCACCTTCGCTTTGGTCTTCCTCTTTCTCTCCCACCAAGCACCTCCATCTGCATCACTCTCCTCCCAACATATGTCTCATCCCTCCTCATCACATGACCATACCACTGCAGTCTTCTTTCCTGGGCCTTCTTTGATAGTTCAACAACTTTAGCAGTTCCTCTTATTCTTTCATTTTTGATCCTGTCCATTTTTGCTACTCCACACATCCACCCGAGCATTTTCATCTCTACCACATCCAATTTATTCTCTTGCACTCTTTTTACCGGCCATGTTTCTGCTCCATATATCAGAGCTGGTCTCACTACTGTGTCTTATACACACTTCCTTTGTATTGATTCTGAGGTTGCACAAGATACCTGACATCTTTCTCCAATTTTTCCATACAGCCTGCACTGTGTGTATTATTTCTACATCCAAATTTCTATCATCAGCCACTGTTGAACCAAGATACTTAAATTTTTCTACTCGGTTCAACCTTGTCCTTTCCTTACTAATTTTGGAGCCTTGGTCTTCATTAAAACTTAGGTATTCAGTCTTCTTCCCACTGATCTTTAAACCTCTGTCTTTCAGTACCTTCCTCCACTGCTCTAGTTTTGGCTCCCCTACCCCTCTGTTGATGCTGCATAACACAATGTCATCAGCAAACAACATGCACCAAGGGGATCGATCTTTTATTCCTTGAGATAGCACATCCATTATCAGGCCAAAATGATATGGACTTAAAGCAGATCCCTGATGTAAACCAACTCTTGCTGGTATCCATCCAGTTAACCCAATACTGCTTCTAACCTGTGTTTTTGCTCCTCCTTACATATCTTGGACCAACCTCACATACTTCTTGCGATGTTCCCTTACTCGCATGTACCTCCAAACCTCTTGGCATGGTACCCTATCATATACCTCTTCCAGATCTATGAGTAGTATGTGCAGTCCTTTCTGCTTCTCACAGTGTTTTTCCATCATCTGTTGGAGGGCAAACACTGCATCTGTTGTTCCTCTTCCTGGCATGAAACCAAACTGTTCTTCACCTACAGATGTTTCTTCTCTAATTCTTTGATCCATTATACTTTCCCAGATTTTCATGGTGTGAGATATTAACTTTATTCCTCTGTAGTTTGCACAGTCCTGGAAGTCACCCTTCTCTTTATAGACAGGCAAAACAAAGCTTTCTCTCCATTCTTTTGGTATCTTTTCCTGACTGTATATTTTCTTTGCTAGGTCCCACAGCATGTCTATTCCTTCTTCTCCCAGGCTCTTCCATACCTCTGCAGGAATTCCATCTGGTCCTATTGCTTTACCATTTTTCATCTTCTTTAGTGCTTTCTTTACTTCCTTCCTGCTAATAGTATGTGTCATACCCATGTTCTGGAATCCATCTTCAAAGAATTTTCTAGGATTTTCTTCATTTAACAGGTGTTCATAATATTCTTTCCACCTCTTCCTTATCTTATCCTCGTTGCATAACACCACTCCGTTCCCATCCTTAACCTGTTTTATATGGGAATAGTCTTTGGTGTTCTTGTCCCTCGACTTTGCAATTCTGTTAATTTTTCTCTCCCCCTCAGGTGTTTCCAGCTCTTCGTACATGTCATCTAATGCTCTTGCCTTTTCTTGTGCAATTGCCTTCTCTACTTGTTTCTTATGTCTTTGGTACCTCTCCTTATCCTCTTGCTGTCCATAGTTTTCCCAGATCTTCTTTGCATCTTTTTTGGCTTTCACCACCTCTTTCACTTCATCATTCCACCACCAGGCTTCCTTATCATCAAGAGGTTTCTTTCCAGATGTCTTCCACAACACCTCTCCACCCACTCTCTTTATCACCATACTGTTGTGATTCCACCACTCTTGCACTCTCTCTAGTAATCTAACTTCCCTCAAATACTCTCTCCTTAAACTCCTGCCTCGCTTCCTCCTCTTGTGTCAACTTCCACCACTTGATTACTGATGGGACATGTGCAGGCCTATCTTTTACTGTGTTATTTATTTCCAAGTCCATTACCACCATCCTGTGCTGTGCTGCCACACACTCTCCATTTAAAATTTTACAGTTTCTCACCTCTCTCAGATGTGATCTTCTGCACATGAGGAAGTCAATTTGACTTTCTCTTGCTCCACTCATGTATGTGATGTACTGATTTTCTTTCTTTTCAAACCAGGTGTTGACAATAGCCAAATCAAATGACACTGCGCAGTACACAACCCTCTCTCCCTCGTCATCTCTCTCTCCAACTCCCCACCAACAAGGCACCCCCTCAATACCCTCTCTGGTCCTTCCAACATGTTCATTCATGTCACCACCAATAATTAATCTCTCTTATGCTGGTATTTCACTCAAATGTCAGTCCATTTCCTCCCAAATGCCACTTTCTCATCTTCATCACACCCTGCTTAAGAAGCATAAGCACTCACGATGCTGACTATTTTTCCATCTAAGCACAGTTTCACAACCATTGCTCTGTCACTTGTCTTCTTCACGCTTATTATGATGTCTTCTAAGCTTTTTGATAGAATTATTCCCACTCCATTTCTACCATCCTTATTTGTTCAACTATATAGCAATTTATATCCACATCCCAGCTCTCTCGCTTTATTCCCTTCCATTTAGCCTCTTGCACACACAAAATGCTTATCCTTCTTCTCTCCATCAGATCTGCTATCTCTCTTCCCTTTCCTGTCATTGTCCCCACGTTCAAAGTTCCAACTCTCAAAGCTACTACCATCTTCCTTCTCCTCATTCTTCTCATTTTTTGGACTCTCCTCTGCCATATACTCTAAATAATCATTCATCATTCAGAGTCGATTCTGGCCAATCAATAACCCGATCACAGCAATCATTAAAAGAACAATCCTTGTTCCTACATTTAATATAAGTCGTGACCCTCGTGAGCTAATGAGTAAAGCTGGGTATAAAAATAAGTTTTGTCATAATTCTCCTTGAATTACATCCTAAACTATGACAAAAAACATGAAAACCAAACTCACCATCCAGGAAATGGTCCAAATTGGCATAGCAAAAAGTAAATAAAACTTTCTCAATATGTCCTTGCAGACCAATGACAGAGAAAAAACTGACATGGAAACAACAGACACTTGCACCAACGGTTCACCTGAAAGGGATGGGTCAATAGATAATTCAAACTAAACATTCCAATCAAATTTTTAGTTCTCACACTCTGTCGTCCTCCCACTGACATGAGGAATACAGCTATCATAGTAGAGAGGTAACATTAATTTCAAAAATTGACATTTTTCCTAGACACAAACCCTGAGTCTTCATACCATACAGACAAACTTCCGGCACAGCTGGAGCCAGATGAAGCTTGTTATGTCTAATAAGATTTCAAAATTTGGTGGTCTCCCTTGCATGGGGTTTATGGGCAACCAGCTGCACATACAGTAGCCATAGCATCAGTTTCACTTTGGCAGCAGAGAAATGTTAAGAAGGTAGCAAAAGAGCACTTGGAGCAAGACAGTATGCTCTTAACACCCACCTCCCCATCTAGGGGGAGCAGAGGAGTCATATCTACCAACTACTTGTAGTCATAGATGGGAAACTCTGTTGCATAACTCACCTCAAACTTAGAAAGAGGGGTTAGTTAGACAAAAGAAAACCCCCAAGACAATGATCTAGCAGCTTTTACAACAAACTTTGGTCAAATATGTTTCTCCTAAACAAAGCAGCCTCCACTCATATTCTCAGGGCCTGAGAACCAGTAAATCAGTTTTGGTTCTGCTTGGATGTGCACATCATTGGCTACATTGCTCTTGAAAACAGGACAAGGATCACTATATTACTTTCCTCTAATTTAGAGGCAGCTGAGGGGAATGCTGCCTCCATCCTTGTTGATCCTACATTTACTATAGGAAAGATATGCATGGCCAAAGTTTTGACCTAGCTTTATAATGATTACAAACAGTACTGCACTATAGAGAAAAAAATTCGATTGAGCATAATCACCGGTTAAAGTATTCTTGACAAAAAACTACAAAGGTGTCAAAGATCTTTAAAAACAGAGGTTTAGCCTACTGAACAGACAACATAACATCCTTAACTTAGCTAATCTTGAAAAATAAAAGAAGAGGATTTGGCATAGTAATACCTCACTTTTCTGTTTTTCTGAGTCCCCACTACATAATAAACTGGGATATTTCCAGAGTAAGGGGTAGGCCTGTGCATAGCCTATTCAAGTACACAAAACTGTAGGCATGCATAAGCTCAAATACCAACCAGATAATGGAAGCATTGATCATTCTGAGTGAGAGCAAGCCTACTACAGACTCTCCTCTACTTACAAACTTTCAGAGATACGAACACCGTGATTGTAAATTAAAATTTGTTCAGAGCACTACGTCTGCCACCTGTAAGTTAAAATTTTGTGTTGTACACCTTGACTTAGTTACAATTTCTGCCACTACCCACGCCAAACAACACTGCAGCTGACACCAACATGCCAGTACACAGTCCCAGACTCCCAAGGCTACACAAGTGATAAGACGTGGTCTCTTGTGCTCCGAGTAATTCTTGCAATTTTATCGTGACATATCTAGCCCATCCATTACCCATCATGGCTAATGGCAAGCGCAGAGCAGGTGAAGATATTGGTAGTGGTAAAAAACAGCAACCTATATCAATGGAAACAAAAGTGGTAATTATAAAGAAATTAGAAAGTGGTGAAAAAATGGTTGAGGTTGCACACATGCATCATACGAATCGCTTGATTATTGGCACAATTTTTAAGTAGAAAGATAGACTTATAAAACACGTAAAAAGTGCTGTGCCAATGCAGTCAACAATTATAAACTAGAGACAGGGGAGGGTGACAGAAGAAATGGAAAAACTTTTGGATATCTGGATGGAACACCAGAGAGAAAGATGTGTACTACTTAGCCTCATGTTGATACAGGAAAGGACTAAAAGCCATTTTGATACCTTGAAGGCTAAGGCTGGTGAAAGCACTGATGATGAAACATTTGCTACAAGTCATGGATGGTTTCATCGTTTAAAAAAAAACGTGCTAACTTGCGTCATGTGTCTGTTACTCACGAGTCAGCGAGCGCCGACAAAGAAGCAGTCGAAAAATTTCCCTAGATTTTCAAGGAAATAACTGATAAGGAAGTATACCCCTCAGCAAATTTTTAATATTGATGAGACAAGCCTTTTCTGGAAAAAAATGCCAGAAAAAACATACATCAGCCATGATGAGAAGACGATGCCAGGATTTACAGCGGCCAAGGATAGGTTAACTCTACTGCTGGGTGGCAACGCATTGGGAGACTCTAAGCTAAAACCTCTCCTCGTGTATCATGCAGCAAATCCACAGGCACTGAAAAATATCACAAAAAGTTCTCTACCCATAATCTGGATGTCCAATAACAAAGCCTTGGTTACTCTAGCTGTATCTGAAGACTGGTTTTTTCATCACTCTGTTCCCGAAGTCAATCTGTAATGCTGCAAGACTGGGATTCCTTTCAAGATTCTCTTAATTTTGGACAATGCCCCTGTTCAACCACCATATTTAGATGATTCCCATCCAGATGCTAAAATTGTTTATTTAATCAGCCAATGGATCAAGGTGTAATAGCAAATTTCAAGAAACATTACACTTGCTGTACATACAGGCATGCATTAAAGGAGGTGAATGACCCATATGTGACCTTACGTGACTTCTGGAAGGGTTACAATATTTACAACTGTTAAAAAATATTGATGCTTAATGGCATGAGGTGAGTAACATAAACATGAATGAAGCATGGAAGGCTTTATGCCCACAGTTTGTAAATAACTTCAGAGGAATAATCAAGAAGAGGAGGCAAAGGGAACTGCTAACAGTCTCGTTGACATAAGGTTACAGCTTGACTTAGGGGAAGAGGACTTTGAAGAGCTGTTTGAGTCATTCTGACAAGTTGATGAATGAGGATTTAATGAAACTTGGAAAAATGAAAAGAACAGAAGAACATGTAGAAGAAGAACTTGTTCCCTTAAAGAAGTTTGAAACAAAATTAATGACTGAGAGGTTTTCTCTTATAGAAAAAGTGCTGACTATTTTTGAGAATCAGGACCCAAATGTTGAGATTCTCAAAAGTAGCAACAATCATCAATGATGCTATCCAGTGTTATCGTATCATATACGATGAAAAGAAAAGAAAAACGATGCAAACTTCCTTAGACCAATTCTTCAAACTAGTGCCTTCAGCCTCAAGAGCCTCCCCACCTCCACTGACTGCTTCCTCCTCAAATTAAGAAGCAAGTGATGATAAAATCCTTGCTGAAGCAATCCTTCCCGAAGAAAGTGATGCAGAAGAAAGTAATGTCGAAGAAATCCTTCCCAAAGAAGACACTGACATTGACAACCTGCCACCCCTGTAATTCCAAACCAACTCCCCCCTCATCATCCATCACGTCGCCTACAATACCAGTTTCAAAGGTAAGAAAAACTGTACTTTACTGTATTATTACCATAATCTGTTTAATGTTAGGTTTAATATATCATTCCTATTAATAAAATATATAAAAATACTGTGTACAGTACTAGTACTGTAGTGTGTTTTAGTATGAAAACATATCCTGTAAATAGTACTGTACATATTGACTCTGCATATATCAAGTCGGACTTACGAACAAATTCAAGGTACGAACAGCCGTTCAGAACATAACTCATTCGTAAGAAGAGGAGCATCTATTCCCATGACCTTGCTCAACCAGGTGCAACTCAGTATCATACAGGTGACAATTGGCTTGCTGTGGATGTTGTGTTGATTGGCTCACTGATGTTCGTGGACTGGGAGGAAGGACATATTACCCACATTATTTTGTTGTTGGGAGTGGAGGCACAATAATCAACCTGCTCTAACTCACTCTTGCTTTTCTGGCTTCTGTGATTACTATACTACACTGAACATGTAGTGTCTGTGCATTATTTAAAATTTCAATACTAGTACCTGTATAAAGTACATTACATTCAAAGTATTAAGTTTTACTTCAATTAAAATAGTCAATTTCTCTCCTCATCACAATTAATATGGACCAAGCTAAAAGTACTGCACTGCCTGTAAAGTGATTCCTACAAACACCCACTAACTTGAGGTGGATGAAATGCAGTAATTTGTTTTATTTTATTGTTTTAGCCTATATATGATAATATCCTATTACTGTAGCTATCTTGAAATTTCACATAAAACACTTCATCTTTATCTAACCCTGCTAGGATAGGCTAGGATAACCTAGGCTACGAAACCTCCCACCATGGCCTACCCTGGCCTTTTAACTTTTCACACAGAATTCATTAATACAACGTACAGTATAAGAAAAGCTCATAATAGTTTTGTTAATTTTTACTGTTTAATGTATATATATATATATATATATATATATATATATATATATATATATATATATATATATATATATATATATATATATATATATATATATTAATAAGTGTGTGCATGTGTGTGTGTGTTTGTGTATGCAAAAGGTAGGCAAGTATACTGTAAGGTTAAGCAAGCTCTGGAGCAAGCTTCCATAAACTAATGAGGTAGGAAGGCCATTGCCCACATCTGAGAACTGCTTATCAATGCAATTCCACTGGAACTATTACTGCGAATAGGAGAGGTAACTATTTAAGGAACTACTGCAGGTCATTTCTTTAAACATGAGTATGCTAAGTACTTTATTTTGGGTTGCTTATATCAAATATCAATACAAAATTGCAATACAGTTTACTAAAAGTTGGCTTTACTAAGTTAAACTTTGGGAGAATTTTGGCCGCTCACCTCTCAAGGCAGTGAAAAGTGTGAGCAGTACTGGTTGCACACATAATAAAGAAATTCATGAAATACTAGAGACAAAGTACAAGGATCAACAGATGGAACTGGGAGAAAACACCACAGCTGCACTAGGAATTAAGATTCAAGAGACTGGACAGCAAGAATGAATACAGGAAGCAGGAGTGGACGTACAGTTAAAGTAAAAGGGTAGAAACAGGCTGCAGGTAGAGGCACTATGTGAAGCACTGACCCCTAAGGGGTTAATGTTCAATTTACTGACTAACTTTTTCCCTACAACACTGCTGTGGAACCAGTAGTGTGACTCAACCAGTTCGTGCAACCGTCTCATAAAATTTTAAGAGTTTGGCGAACCGTGCGCAACTTTTAACTCGTAACATAAATTTCATGAAGCATTACCAACAACAACAAAGTTGTTAGCCATCCTCATCAAAAGCTACTTGAAACAGTAATAGAAAATATGAAAAACAGGTTGATGAACTGTGACAGTTTAATATCACAGAACAATGAACAAGATGATAAAATTCATGGGCTGATCAATTTGCTCGAGCCCAATTCGTGGAATACTGAGTAGTAGTTTTGCCTTGAAAAACTGCTGAAGAAAACCTGAGGGAATTTAGTAAAGTTTTTCATCATGAAATCAGTATCAATGATTTTCGGGACTGCATGGAAAATGTCTTACAAAATTCTAGCAATGCTGCGAAGGCTAAGGTTCCTCAAAGTATACAGAAAGCTAAAAATATTATCAATGCTGTTGCTGTCGGTTCTGCTGAGGCAGAATGAGGGTTTTCAAGAATGAATATCATATATTTAGATAAAAGGAGTCACCTTACAGTTGAAAATGTAGTTAATATGATAATTAATCTGACTGGCCTCCCATTTAGCTCATGGAATGCCACTCCTTCGGTCAAGACGTGGCTTACAAGAAACCACTGTGCTGATGACAGGGTGAAGAAAAGAAAAATAAAGACATTGATGACACTCAAGTCGCCATCTGGAAGTGTTTAAAGAAAAATAATACAAAATTTATGTTAAAAGATTCCAGTAAAGATTTGGTTTACTATTTTTTCTTTTATAAAGATTTGGCTTATTTTTTATTTTATAGAATAGTAGCATTTAATGCCAATACAGCAAACTTTATGGTAAAGTATTTTTATTTTTACCTTCCGAAGAATACTGTACACATAATCATAAAATCTATAAGCAGTAATATACATATGATTCATAAGAATAGTAATGATGACTGAAAAAAGCACAATATTCCAACATATGTATACTGTACTGGTACATAGACATATCTTCTTGTTATTAAGTTCATTACCTATATAGTCTAGTAATACAGAAACTCCTCAATATATCATTATAATGCTGCTTTACCATTATTTAGACATTTTATTTGGGAAATAATTATATCTGATCATTTTATTTGCTAGAATCCAAGAGCAACATTTGAACCTAAGTGGAGCAAATTTGACATGCTTTTTGTGATAGACCCGGCTAACAAAATATTTGAATCCCACCACTTTGTGGGACTCTCCTTTTGTTCCCAAATTCTTTGCATCTCTCCTCTTTAAAGGGCAGCACATTAGGCTACTGCCTTTTGTTTAATAACCAGTTGGCAAAAACATCAGATTCACTTCAAAGGCAAAAATAATGCTGCATCTATAAAAGCACTCTATATGCATAATTTGGAGAAACATTTATGAACAACAGATAAATTTTGGGTTTAAGTTAGCCTAGGATTGTATTTATACCTTTCAAATTGTTAAAAAAATTACCAATTCATATGACTAGTATTGAAATAATGCAAAAATCGAATGATAATGGTTAAGGTTTAAGTTAATTCTCTATCTTATAACTTTTTCGTTTACGCATTTCACCGTACTTCCATTCCAAACCATGAGGCTACCCCCAAGGAGTTGTTAAATGTTCAGTCATAAGTTTGTCACTAATGGGTCGGATTACTGTAATTTGATTTACTATGACCAACCATATTACCAAATATAGAAAACAAAAAATACTACGAATACAACTCCTACATTAATTAAGGGTCTACTGCCACATGAAAGAATCAAGCCATGCTCACAAGAGGCGATTTCAATTGCTGCAATCCCAAGAGGGCATTGTGGAGTTTTGTTCACACTAGGCAATCAACTCCACTCCACAACTCACCTTTTTTTTTTTTATAAACATTGATGGGAAGGAAGGCATATCCATTTAGGCGCACGATCATCAGGTACACCCTATTTTGAATTATAGACTTATAAAGGAATGTTCACAACTTATGAACGATATAATTATACAAGTTACGTTCTTAACTTTATATATGAAACTAAGGGAATACAGACCAAAATTTTCCATTTATACCAGAATGACCATAACATCATAAGATGATCTGAGTAGCCTAACTCACCCTTGGTAGGTGGCCTCGGTTAATTTTCTTCAATTATCAAACCTGTCAGCCACTACTCTGGAGTATACAAGAAGAAAATTAATGAACTTTCAGCCTTGAATAATTACAACACCGAGACATGATGCTGAACACTATACGATGCAGGAGCGTAGACGTAACTTGCAGGTGAGCTTTGAAAAACACAACCCAAAGAGTTGTCAATAAATTACTAGAAGTATGCCACAACGACAATACGATCTTAGTCTGAATAAAAACACTCCCAAGTAGTTACTACTACATCTGAGAAAACGACAGTAGTGACACAATAAACTTGGCTACCATTAACTGACTTTTGAGGCAACAGTAGGTCTAGCCCTATCTGCAGACGACCTTTGGTGACTGCGAAAGCACTGTACTCCAAAATCCAGTTAGCCTTCTCATTTTGACTTGCCTTCGTTAAATCCAACATAGCCAAGCCAAGCTACAAAATTGTAACTGAAAAGCTATAGTTGCAAAAGAATATCTAACGATATGTGATGATCTTTGAGGAGACAACAATGCCAAGCCTCCACTAGGCCTAGCCCTCTTAGTCATCGACCTCTGGTTGGCTACCTGTGAAAGCTCTCTACAGGCTGTAATTATTCATTGAGACTGGCTTTTGTCCTGTCCAGCATAAAGCAGGCCATATTAGAAAACTGTAACTTTGAAAACCTATGGTTGCAAGACAATATCCGAAGGCATACAGGTTACGGCCCTAGAGGAGACGGCAATGCCAAACTATCCACTAGGCCTAGACCTATCCACCATCGACCTAGCCTTTGTACCTGTGAAAGCAACGTGCTCTTAAATCCGTTTGTTTATTCACTTGCTTTCGTCATACCTAGAAAAATGTCAATTTCGTCATATTAGGACAATGAAAATTTAGACTGCTACAGCTACATAACAATATCTAAAGGCAATGGGTTACCTTAGAATTGTTGAAGCCTTTTCATCTGGAAACCAAACTCAGCTACACCTGGCCTAGCCTTCCCTGGATGAATTAGCAGCACTAATCTCAAAAACGCACATATCCGCTTCCACGCACATATCCATGCAGATTCAAGTCACTAAATGACACTGTAAATAGGGTCCAGTTGCACTGACAAATGTAACAAAGCACGAACACAAAAGGAAACGTTTCAATCCGACCGAAAAAACGTAGAGTCCCGTTGTCTCGGTCAGTCTCACTCGTCAAATTAGACGCATGAAGTCTAACTTGGGAGAGTTTAACACGGAACAAATATATTTTCAGATGTCACATCTAAATAAAACGGAGTAATGCAGTAGTATTACCTACTGAATAAAAGTCTTGTAAAACTACAGGACTAAAATAAATTTGACTAATTGCTAACATTTTTTTTTTATTTTCAGTCTTCGTTGTTGATTCAAATGAGCAACAGTATTGGTACTTTCCTGTAAGCTTTGGCCGAATCCGGTTTCCACATATATTCACACTCAAATTCATGAATATTTAACCACATACGTAGATGCCTTTAGAAGTCTGGTTTCATTCTCGGAATCCTTTGGAGTCATGATTTATTTTCGTGGTGGCAAAACCTGCCTTAAGAAACGCACCTGTTGGTTGTCGGCGTTCTCGAGTGTTACCGCCACCACTCTAATACTGAAACTGTGTCCGATTTTGAATGTGAAGTAACTGTGCATTTTTCGCAGTAGCCAAGAATCGACCTCATACACCAATGACCGGTGTAAGAATTAGAAATACACCGACTATAGGGGTAAGTGGGTAACATACCGGCGTAAATATAAAATTATTTTTGGCTTAGCCAATGTGTAGCCTAGACCTATCCTTACCATAGTTATTTGTTAGTACATTGCATTCTAGTCTGCTTATGCCTTTGGTAGAATAGCATGGCATAAGGACAGGTTTAATAGGCAGTGATATTAACTGAATTCATTATGGTAATCTTAGCTAATTAGGATTTGCTGTACTTCCTGAATACTGTTAATAGTTAGTGAGAGGAGTCTAAGCTTTATGGGTAGCATCGTAGGCATTGGCCTGTGTTGAACCTGGCTTTTGCTAATATAATCAAGAATGTATTTACCCGTTTAGATGTGCTCAGAATGCGTCTTTTGACCCGTAATTTGTGTTATAAAACTCATGGTTTCATGGTCTCCTAGTTACAGCCAAAGGCCCCAAGGCTAGCACATCCATTAGACCAGTTAGCCAAAATGGAGCTTGTATAGTTTGTTCACGGTTTTACTCATCACTTTTACTCTGTTTTATTTCGGGCCACTCCATTATTAAAAGACACCACATGGTCTCCCTGTCAAAACAAAAGACCAGTCAAGTTTTACCTTAAACCATTGTCACATTCTGGAGCTGAAAATGTAATCTGACTGTTTTTTTTAATGTGCTCTTTGAATATTTCTGACCACATTTCTATAGCAAATTAGTTTTCAGAGACACATGACTCTCCCTTATATCCCACAATTATGGGGGAACACAGTGGGAAAGTGGGGATTTTAGGGTGGTGAAAACACAAAATGAATGAAATACAAAGGTGTAGGCCTATTTAACCTAACCTAACCTAGAGTACTGTGTTCTTACATATCCAAGGGGGCCTTGAACCCCCCTAGAACCCTACATCTAACCTGACCTATGACACTGTAAAATAAAATACTGTAATAGGATTGTAACCTATCTTTAGGCATCATGCCCTTACCTAGCTTGGTGGCTTGGCTCCCCCTAGACATCTCCCACCAGACCTAACCTAGGCCATTGTAAATTCGAATGAATAAGATTGCAAACAAATTCAACTACACGCGATGTTACCTAACTGAGGATGCCTGGTCCTTAACTGGGTTGGGGGTGGGAGCCTAATTCACCATGTAAGGGAAAAGATGGCAGCTCCCTTAAGGTTCTATTGTAAGAATGATTTGAGATGTATATGCTACTTTTGGCATTATGTTACACTAGAAGGATAACATACAGTATACACAACAGTCACAGTGATTAGTATAATTTACATAATTAGTAAATGTAAAGGTGTCAAACTGAAATAGACAATACAATACAATTAGTATTAGTAACTCAGATAATGGTACTGTCGAACAGTATGACAAAATTATTTTAACATTAATAATAAGCCAGAATCATAACCTTTATGACAGTTATAACTCCCACAAAAATAATAACTTACAATGAGTGGATTAACTTGTAACAAGTTCAGTAATGTTATTGTAAACTTCATGTACAGCATTGAGCCACATGTAGTACTCCACTTCAGCTTACAGCAACTACCGATTTCTTTTGATACATGCCAATTGACAGGACCTTTCCAACCAACACGTCGCATCAAGGTCTCGCTACAAGTTGTTACCCAACAAAACACAGCATCACCAATTCCATTGTATGTGGATGTGTGGGACAGATGTCTCCAGCCAACCTACAACAGCAACAACAAATACATAGTACACTCACAAATAAACTCCTGTCATTAACATACCGATTTCATCACTAATACCACGGTGAGGTCACTGGAATTCACGAGTTTCATATAAGTAACTTACCAAGTAATTACTTAGCCATAGGTTTCACTCGCTTGGCAGCTTAAATTTTAAAAATCGTGGTAGCGCTTCAATAGTTCAGTGTAAGTGACAAGCCCCGCTCACCAATGGGAGTACTGGTAACAACTTAGTAGAAAGCCTCATTCTGTTTCTGCCAGCTCTAAAAAAAAGTACATCTTAGTTTAACCAGACCACTGAGCTGATTAACAGCTCTCCTAGAGCTGGCCCAAAGGATTAGATTTATTTTATGTGGCTAAGAACCAATTGGTTACCTAGCAACGTGAGCTACAGCTTATTGTGGAATCTGAACCACATAGCAAGAAATGAATTTCTATCACCAGAAATAAATTCCTCTTATTCTTCATTGGCCGGTCGGAGATTTGAACTCATGGCCAACAGAGTGGTAGCTGAGAATGGAACCCACTCACCCAACGAGGAACTATCTGCCGGCTCTAAAGTAACATCGGGGGTTTGCTGAAGTTTTTTTGTTTACTGATTTTGAGTTCTATGGCTGGATTCCGGTGAAGTATTATCGCTTTTTTTGAGCAGCCTTCAAGCTTTCAGGATCATTTTTCAAATTCTTTGGTTATTATTATGTCTGATTCAAGTTCACCAATTTTCACTATTGTAGCGAAAGTTGCAAACCAAATTAATCATCTTCATTTGATTCTCATACAATTTGCAGTAAATGTAGTGGGCAGAAATATAGTAGGGAGAAAACTTTTACTTACTTTTCTCCTGCTTCTAGCCCTCTACTTTTAATCCACCTACTCTGTACCCGGCTCCCTCGCTTCTGAACCCGATGCCATTGCCAGTCTCGAAAGTTGTAAAGTGCTTGAAAAAGTCTAGGTTTAACAAGAATTTAACCTAGTAGTGATACATTGAAGTGAAGGAGGTGTCTATTCGTCCCGCCAACGCTCCTAGGCAAAGGTCCCTGTCAGACTCCCCTAAACCTGGGAGGAGGCATACTGGAAGTCCAAGGGAGATCGGTGGGGTTTGCCCATGGGTAGATGCCCCCTCAGTCAAACCTGTTGCACGTTCCCAGGTATCAGCAGACAGCCACTGGAAAGGCGTCTTGACAGGAGAAAGTGTACAAGTGGAGGAGGTGGCTGCTCATCCCACGATGCTTCTAGATGAAGGTCCCTGTCAAACTCCCCTAAACCTGGGAGGAGGCATACCAGAGGTCCAAGGGAGGTCGGTGGGGTTTGCCCACGGGCAGCCACCCCCTCAGTCGAGCCTGTTGATCAATCCCAGGTCTCAGTGGACAGCCATTGGAAAGGTGTCCATAAGGATGTGTATTCACTGTCCTCTAGTGGATGGACACCAGTGCAGACAAGAGGCGCCGATGGGGCTTTTCTGATGTTTCTCAGCCTTTGAAAAGGCACATTTCAGCTTCTGATCGCGCTTCTCCACTCCCCTGTAAGCGGCTCAGGGAGCAGGAGCTTAGCCCACAGCCTTCTTGTAGCTTCTGGGGCAGTCCTGAGCACTTGTCTCTTAAGCTTTCTGTTGTAGAGTGCCAGTATTTAGAGCCAAAGCATTCTTCCAACTCTCAAAAGCGCTTGCTGTCTTTTAAGTGCCTAGCAACTCCCGAGCGCCCAGCAGCTCCCAAGCACTCGCCAGCTTCTGAGCACTCAGCGCCAGTTGCCAAGCGCCTGGCGCCTGCTTCCAAGCACCCAGCTCCAGCTCCCGAGCGCCTGGCACCAACTCTTCAGTATCTTTCTCCTGCTTGGAGTGCCAAGCACCCATTTTCAACCACGGGTCTCCTAGCCTGTGCAGCTCTCCTTCATATTTGTGGGTGAGCTTTCCTACTTTTTTGGCTCCTGCTAGCCCCGGTCTCGCCTACCTCTCCCTGCCTGATGAGGAGCCATCCAGATGGCAGACCTAGGCTCCCCACATGGTGCTTTTCTTGTCTTCTAGGAAGACTCTCAAGGAGATTTTAGTTTGTTTTTCTGCTAAGAGGGAGCAAGATAAGCCTTCCTTCGTTTTTCCTCCCCCTTACTTAATTCATAGGAGGTTTCTTTCCTACGCCACTGGGGAAGTTCCTTCTTCCCGACACTTGGTGTTTTTGTCTGCGAAAATTATGTTTTTCATCGGCAGAACTTGGCCTCCTTGTCAAGACCTCTTGGGGTTGTTTGAAGTTAGCGAAGAAGATTGAAGGTTGCAATGATTTGTGGAGACTGCCCTGGACTGGCTAGTAGTCTTTTCTCATGCAGACAAATCTTCAGGGATGGCTCTCTTGAACTTGCAGCTCTATTCTCTTTGGGGGTTTTGAAGGAAAAAGATTTTTGGTGCTCCCCTTGGAAGTCAGACTTTCAATAGACGTCGACTTAGGATCTTCTGACACATTCTTCCAAAAGCCCCAAGGATTTGTCCGCATTTGTTCCTAAGACAGTCTCTCCTCTCCAACATCCCTTTCATGGGAGTAAGCCCACGTCCAGTCTAGGACCCTCTCCAATGCCCGCTTCTCGACTGGGAATTTACCAGGACGTGGTCTCCAGAAGACAGAACCCTCACATCAACATCAGAGAGCTGAATGGTATTCACTTAGGGCTTCAGTGCTTCTTGACCTTAGTTAAGAAGACTGTGGCAGACCATTCAGACAATACCACAGCCCTAATGTACATACAAAAATGAGGCGGCTCTCACTCTTTTCTCTCTGGCAGACAGCAAGAGACCTTCTACTGTAGACAGATCAAATCGAGTGAGTCTAGTCAATCAGTTTTTTCGGGGCAAACTAATATTCTGACGAATGATCTGAGCCGTCGAATAGTAGATTCTTCCCACCGAGTGGACCTTAGATCCCCTGATCTATTGGAATCTGCGATACTGTGGGGCAGGCCAACATTGGACCTGTTTGCCTCCTCTAGGAGCAATCGCCTTCTTCTTTTTTGTTCTCAGGCCCTGGACCCTCTAGCATGGGTAACAGACGCCATGCGGCAGATTGGTCCCACTTGGAACAAGAACTATCAAGAGGATCTCAAGTCCTTGCCCAAGAAATGAGGAAGAAGTCCTCCGTGCACAAGTGGGAGCCAGTCTTCTCGAGTCTTGGGAGAAGTGGAGTATCAGAGGGACAAAACAGTGGATTGTAAAGGTTCCGAGGGAGGGCTTCTCCATTCCGTTCATGGAGAACCGTGAGAGAACATTTGCCCCTTTTGGAGAAGGTCTCCTCTCTCCTTTGAAAGAGTCATAGAAGAAGTTGAGGACATCAATTCAGAAGGCTTCTTCTACTGTCTTGTTTGTGATCCCTA
This sequence comes from Macrobrachium rosenbergii, assembly GCF_040412425.1. Taxonomy (NCBI): domain Eukaryota; kingdom Metazoa; phylum Arthropoda; class Malacostraca; order Decapoda; family Palaemonidae; genus Macrobrachium; species Macrobrachium rosenbergii. Next base: position 51,466,204 of record NC_089788.1, read on the forward strand.
AATTATCGGGGTTTGGAGACCAGTCCTTGAAGTAAGCGACCTCGATCTCTTTGTCTGGTAGACGAAGTTCAGATGGAGACGAACCAGTTGGTCCTTTCATCCATTCTCTAGGGGGGTTGGATGATAACCTTGGATATGCAGGACGCATGTTTCCATTTTCCCTTCCATCCAGACTCCAGGAAGTATCTAAGGTTCATCTTCCAGGACACTTTCTCAGGCGCCCCACTTCCCGGCACCTCCTAAGCACCCGGCACCACCCGAGTGTCTGGCACCAGCTCCCAAGCGCTTGGCGCCACCTGAGTGTCTGGCACCAGCTAACAAGCGCCCGGCGCCAGTAAGTCACCAGTTTTGGGCTCTTTGCTTCACCCTCTCTACAACACCTCGAGTGTTCACTCGAGTCCTTGCTCCTCTAACAATGGCTTCATTTCGTAGGCATTAACATCAGTCTATATCTGGACAACTTGCCTCTTCGTTCCTCTTCGAGGAAAAGTGCACTAAAGTGTTGTACGTCCCCCTCTCAGGAACTGGGAATTATCACCTACCTTCAGAAGTCCCAGTTGGCCACGTGGCAAAGTTCCTCCATTTGGGGACGAGTCTCAACTAACGGACTTTTCGGGTTTTTCTGTCTGCCAAGAGAATCGCCAGCTTTCAGACAGTTCACAAGTTTCTAGTCCCTTCGTCTTGCTCGGCCCATCAGTAGATGAGCATACTGGGGACTTGGTCGTTCATCAAGATGTTTGTCAAGTTAGGCAAACTTCTCATTAGAGTTTTGCAATTCTTCCTCCAGGCCAACTGGGACAGGGAAACACAGCTGGACACCTACGTGTTTCCTATAAACCCGGTAATTAAGTCAGACTGGCATGATGGTGGTCCGAACATAGACTTTCGGAAGGAAAGCCCTTCACCCTCTGAGCCCAGACTTAGCCTTTTATTTAGAGTCCATGGTTCTAGGTTGAGGAGCCCTCTTGGGCTACGCCTTTCCACCCTTCATGGTCAGGGAAGTGCTGAACAAGTCTTGGGCTCATCTCAACGTTACAATAATTCTCATAGCTCTGTTCTGGCCCGTGAAAGAATGGTTCCAGGGCCTGCTACAGTGGTGGGTGGACTTTCCGAGACTCCCTCCCCTAAAAACCGTGTCTGCTCAGGCAGCCGCACTTTAAGAGATACCAAAGGGTTGTCTGTTCTTGCCCTGACAGGCTTCAGACGTCCGGAAGCTTCTCAGAGCGTAAGAGTTTTCAAGACATACTGCAGAGGCTGTTGCAAGATGATGGCGTCGTTTTCCTAGCCACATCTTTCAGGATAAGTGGGCAAATTTCTGAAGCTGGTGTCTCGACTCAATGTCTCTTCTTTGGAAATGTCTGTGACCCAATTGCCGATTTCCTTCGTTATCCAAGGAGATCTAGGAATCTCTCGTCCTCCACCATTAAGATTAGCAAGTTCCAAGACATCGATAAAGGGTATATTTTTTCATAAGGAGATGTAGTTTGCTTCTTCACCCTTGGATTTTTAGCCAAGAACAAAGACCTTTCCAAGCCCTGGCCCTGTTCTTTCTCCATCAAGACTGTAATGGATACTTGGGTCTGAGGGAGAGTTTTTTTTGTCCTGTTAGGGATTTAAGGTATTACCTGAGCAGGACTAGGAAAATCAGAGGACCCTCCAGTAACCTCTGGTGCTCTGTCAAGAACCCGTCTTGCCTTCTGACTAAGAACACATTCTCCTTCTTTGTCCGAAACTTATTTCTGAGGTGCACTCTCAGTTTCAGGAGGACATTTTGCCTACTTTTACAGTGAAAGCTCATGACATCAGGACAGTCTCCTATTTTTTAGCTTTCAGGCACATATGTCACTCTCTCCCATTCTGCAGTCGGCCTACTGGAAGTGCGAACTGATCTTCGCGTCTCACTATTTGAAAGAAGTTGAAACAGTATTTGAAAATTGCAGTATCTTGATGCCATTATCAGTGGAAGACATGGTTTTCGGGGAGGAAGCATACAAATCTCTCTTTTCTCCTATCTCTTCATCTTAAAGTAGGGTATCAAATATTTGGGAGCCAGGGGGTTACTGTGTACCTGGAGTACCCACCAGGCACAAGGGATGGGTTGTGGTGTTTTCAGTGTAGGTGAAAGCATTGTCTGGTTGTTTTAATTGTGGTACTGTGCCCAGGGCAAGGGCACTCACTGATGCTTTGTTAGCCATCGGAGATATCCTTCGCTGCAAAGCTCCCACCTAAGTAGAGGCGCTCCACGGCTATACCGCCACGCCACTACACGTAGAGATGAGCGCCAATCAGAGGCAGTAATTACCTGCAGTAGCTCTGTTACCAAATAAGGAAATGAAAAGCATTGTCTTCAGTGCTAGCAACTTTTCTATTTCAAAGTCGTTACCATAACTTAATGTTTTGGAGTAGAATATGTCCGTGCATCCCACTTCCTGTCAGCGTGGGATTCAGCTATGTAATTATTTGGTAAGTTACTTAGATGAAAATGTTATTTTCATAATAAAATTAAGTTTCATATATACTTACCAAGTAATTACAAATTGGAGCCCTCCCTCCTCCCCTCTCATGGACATTAGGGCATAAGCAGAATAAGGTTTTCTGCTAAGTCGTTTTCAGTACTCCTGTTGGTGGGTGGGGCTTGTCGCTTACACTGAACTATCGAAGTGCTACCAAAATTTTTAGAATTTAAGCTGCCAAGAGAGTGGGAACTATAGCTATGTAATTACTTGGTAAGTATAAATGAAACTTAATTTTATTATGAAAATAACATTTTTCTTACCGGAAATGTGGTATATAAGATAAACTGCCTGAGAGTGACCAAGAGGCATAGTAACAGTTCAGAGTTATCATTCAAACGGCAGACAAGGGTTCTTTACAAATAAACTAAATTACAAATGCTAACATGCGCAACCCCTAGATGGTGCCACACACAACAAAAAAATTAATTTCGTATACTCAAAAGGATCTTACTTACCCAGTGCTTGGTGCCACTTTGAAAACGTTCAGTAAACCTAGCCATAATCAGAATCAGAACTTTCAGAATTATCATGGGGATGTTAAATTACATCTTTGTACAGTATTTCATTCTTTTTGTATTTTACCCCCCAAAAATGCTTTCCTACTGTAGTTCCCCATAATTGCAGGATAAAAAGGATTGCAGTATCTATAAACTTCTAATTTGTTACTGAAAATGAACATCATAAAAATTTACTGAAAAAATTCCTCTTGGCCAAAATAGTCCAAGGAGCTAGAGTTACATGTCTACACCCAAAGAACCATAAATTCCAAAATCTCAATTGATGAAACTTGAAAAAACCAATCAGTTTTTAATATTGTCCACATACCAACATTTTAAGATGAAAATAACAAGAGGTTTCAAATATGCTAGCTATCCTTACCTACAATGCTCTTGGACAAAAAATATCCAATCAAAAGCCCCACTCATGTGAGTGAACATAGCAAGTAACGGTATCAATCAGTAAATATCTCAATAACAGTATATTTGCAGTAGATTCTAGTAGGTGTTGTGTACTAAGCATTTTTATGAACTTGAGAACAACAAGAACAAGGAATGCTTCTATGTCAAGAACTGGTGTTAAAGTTAAGAAAAATACCAAAGACCCACACATTAGTTTAGTCCTTATGGGAAGCATCAGTAATCCAGTTTTTCCTGGTGCAGCAATCACCAAGTAGGAAGGGGAAGGTTTTTAATATCTTCAAACTAGTGGCAGATTTTTACATGCTTTTATTCAACTTGCCTTCTGCGTCTGTCTGTCTTTCTTCAAATCTTGTAACTGAATTTTCGACCTGTTCCACTCATCCAATGGACTTGAAATTTTACATGGTTACTCAATCCCGGTGACAGTACAACCTTACATGATCAGTAGGTCAGCAGCGACCTCTAGTGACCCTACAGTGACGTCTCCCAGTATCTCAGGATCTGTATGATACGCTTCGGATTTTTCGCAATTTCTTTGACTCGGTAGAATCTGTCTTCTATATAACCCCTCCCTCTTCCTTCTTCCATCCCCCTCCCCCTTCCCCTTCCCCAGCACACGATCAAGTGTTAATTTAGCTGTGTCCTCCCCCTCCCTTTCCCTCTTCTCTCCTCCTCCCTTCCCTCTCCCATCCCCTTCCCCACTCATCCCCCTCCCCCTTCCAAAGCGCACGGTCAAGTGCTAATTTATGTGTCCTCCCCCTCTCCTTCCATTCTCCATCCCCTCTCCCTTCACTTCCATCCCTCCCCTCTCCCTTCCGGAGCACACGATCAAGTGTCAATTTAACTGTGTCCTCCTCCTCCTCCTCCCTTTCCCTCTTCCATCCCCTCCCCTCTCCCTCCCCGAGCACACGATCAAGTGTTAATTTAGCTGTGTCCTCCCTCTCCCCTTCCCTCTTCTATCCCCCTCCACTTCCACCTTCCCTCCCCTCCCCTCTCTTCCCCTTCCCCTCCACCTTACCTTCCACCTTCCACCTTCCGGAGCACAGTCAAGTGTAAGTTTAACTATGTCCTCCCTTCCCTTCCCCTTCCATCCCCCCACTTCCCCCTCCCCATCCCTCCCCCCCCTCCCACTTCCCACTTCCCATCCCATCCCCCCTTTCACTCCCTTACCCCTTCCTCCTCCACCCCTCCCCTCTTCTTTCCCATCCATCCCCTTCCAATTTTCCTCCCCTCCCCTCCCCTCTCTCTCCCCTCTCCCTCCCCTACCCCTTCCTCCACCCTTTCCCTCCTCTTTCCCTTCCATCCCCTTCCCAGTTTCCTTCCCTCCCCACTCACCTTCCATCTTCCCTCCCTTTTCTCTTCCCTTCCCCCTTCCCTCCTCTTCCCTCTTCCATCTCCCTTCCCCTCCCCTCACTTCACTTTCTCTCTAAGTTCCCTTCCTCCTTCCCCTTCCCCTTCCCCCTTCCCTCTGCTCTCACCCTCCCCGTAAACGGATATCAGTTTCATTAACTGCAATCATAAATCGGTTACAATTTCTTTCAAACTAAAAAGTATAAAATAAAAAAATATAGAAAAAAATTTTTAAACATGCTTTTATTAAAATGCACTAAAAGTAAAAAATAATATTTTGAGACACCAAGATATTCTAACAATTAATCATGTCTACAAAAATAAAAGCGTGGGTCCCAAACATGGAAGGAAGTGCTACAAGAAATCTTTTATTGAATTCTGACATTGATTGCAGTATCTGGGATGCCAGGGCTTGAAATGTTCTCCAGTCTCCTAAGATCACCCTTTTTCCTCCATTCATTCTTATCTTCATTTAATTCTAACTTTTTTATTACATCCAGTCAGTATTATGAATCCAAATTCTATTTGCAGTATTTGGATGTGTTACAAGTACTCTTACGTGTCATGCTCATCAAAGTATTAACCAAACTCACATATTGGAAGTGTTTAAAGATACTGGTGAATCCTTGCATGATTCACATCTCTTAGTAAGATGAATTGAAAACATATACCTGTATGCCCTGACAGCAAGGTTGGAGGAGTTGAAGCCCGAGAGGTTCAGGGTGGGGAGAAAAATCAAAATGACCAAAAATGCAAGGTCAAAATGATTAAAACGCAAAATAAAAACAGACACTGTAATAATGTTTTGCTAGCGCCAAACATCTATTGTTGAACTCATCAGTTAGTGGAGGAATGATTGAAAATATGCATAAATTAACCTCCTCAAGCTTACCCTAACATAATCTCAGTTATGGAGATTGTGATGCTACTATCATCACCGCCACCCATTCACTCATAGAGTGAGCATAGTAACATTTTACAGGCTAGAAAATTTTAGGATATACAAAACTTTGTTCAGAATTCCTCATCACTCGCTTCTAGCCATAGCAGAGTAAGCCTAAATATAATACACTTAAGATAACTACTTTTTGTATTTCATATTGCCAAAAATATGAAGCATATATTTTTAATACTGCATACCTTGTGTTCTTTTGACTATCACTGATATCTTGTAAACACAAGTCACTCTGTTTTCTTACTCCCCTCTAACAGTATACGACTGGAACCACAGTGGAGAGATGGGTTTTGAAGTTGGGAACATTTGAAACATGTAATTTGCCCTGATAGGGATAGGGAAATTTAAATAAAACTTGTTTCTAAACAGAGAACTACACCATATGTATGCTTCTAGCCTAGGGTGCCAGACCGAAGCTAATCAGAATATACCCTACCCTCACTAGCGGGTTTTATTCCTCCACCCCCGCCCCCTTAAGCGTCTCACACTTGATTTGAAATGACTCCTTATCTTAAGTTTTGGTAATTGAAGTTCTTGGTGCCTCATGATTAGCTTTGGTAGGTCATCCTGTTTACTGGATAATTTTCCGAAAATGGTCTTCACTCATTACCACATTACTTAAAATCTTGGCCAAGTGTTGAAGTAGATGAACTGTTTGTTCACTGGTACAAACACTTTCCACAAACATTTGGTTTTTGCTGTAATCAATAAAGATAAGGATATTGCTTGCTTACCCCACACTGACAGGATGAGAACTGAAACACGATCACTTTGAAAGTTGATAAAATTAATTTGTTCCCACAGGCATACAGACCATTACCTCTTAAGTAGGAGCATTTCACAGTGTGATCTGGAATCTCTGAAACTAGGTAACAAGGTGGTTTATGGGAGGTAGGTAAGTGAGTGGGGGAAATTCCCCACTCAATTTCCAGGAACAAGCACTTTTTCTTTGGCCAGTCAAAACATCATGATGTGCTCTGATTGACCATCAAGTTGAAACTACTTTCATCTTCTTTAATGTCTGTTCAACATGGTTTTTAACAAGACAAGTGAACATCGAAAGTTGTGAATGACAAAAGTGGTGCTTGGCTGTTTTATGCCCATGTGTTAGTGTAACCAGTTTTGTTTTTCAGTAATGGTAGATCCTGTGAGGAGTGTGGTCTCTTTTGCAGTAACGAGGTTTGGTAGTAGTAGAGGAAGTCCAAAAGATGTTCACCTCTTTCTTCAAAGAGGACTACTCTGCCTTTGATACTGCTGAATCTTTTCAACACTTTCCTCCCAGACTGCTCTTTCTAACTCCCTACCTTCTGCTGAGTCTCCTCAGGCTCACCGAGGGGTTTATTACATGACTGGAGGTGACAAGCCTGCCCTCTCTGACATTGCTAACCCAGGTACACATGTTTAACTCTTCTCAGTTGAGATTGTAGCGGGTGTTATAGGTTTGGATTTCAGCTTCAGTAGAGAATCCGTGGCCTTCTTTTTATTTGGTATTCTTGGAAGCCCTTCATTCTCTGCCTTTTTGGATCACTTAGGTATGGGTATGGGTTCCTTTCCTTCTCCTGCTGCTTTTGCTGTTTGCCCCTTCAAAGGAGCTCAACCTTTGTGGAGCCTCCCATAATGGTTGTCTTCCCTGTGGGAGATACCCCTGTGGTATCAAACACATGTCGGACCCCTTCCTCTGTTGCAACTCTTGCTTCAGCTTGTTATCCTGCTGTAGTTCCTTCATCAAGCTCCTTCTTCCTTTTTTGGTTTTACATAGAAAGAATAGGAGGAGATCCAGTTAGTCCTCTCCAAGGGTTGGCAATGGTGTTCACACACACCTTTGGCTGAGATATCTGCTGTAAGTAGTGTTGACTTGGGCATTCCTTAGGATACACGGGACCTTGAGTCTTCCTACTCATTCCAAGACCAGAGGACTTCCCTGGACAATTTTTCCCGTACTTTAGCAAAGATACACCATTGTAAAGTCAGAGCTACCTCTTGTTCAGTTCATGCATGCTCTGTTGATTGTGCATATGTGGACAGGGGTCACTCACAACATGTTGCCACTGTAATATCCCTGGGTATCAAGGTGATCTGTATGTGCAAGAACATTCTGCCCCTTGAATATTGCATGGTTCATTCAGAGCTCTTGATGTACACATACCCGATCCAGAAATTGTGCATATGCAGACAAAAGGATCATGTGTAAAGGTCACCACATTACAAAACTGCCAAGTATCACAGCGAGTTGTGTGTACATGATGGTGCAGACACTCAGGTTGTTCCTGGTTCATCCAAGATTACCAATGTGCACGTGCACAAAAGCTCACACAATTTTGTCTATAGCGTCTACAGCACTAGTTCAGTTGTGGTCGATCTTGTGAAAGGCTAAGGAAATGTGGACCGTGATTTCATATAGTTATGAATCAATTTTGGCTTGTGATTCACTTATTGGTACTTAAAGGTCTGATCTTTCATGTCTGCAGTTTTGAGAGTGCTCACCATGGCATTCGGGCATTGTCTCTCTCTCCTTCAGAAGAGGACTCATCTTGTTCCTTAAGGGATCTGATGGAACCAGGAGTCCTTCTCCTTCAGAACACCACTAGGCTGAGTTGGCATGACACTCATGAGGACATTGAGCTCATTTGTGAGTGCAGTGATTTGGGGTAGGCAAAGCAATGGTGTTGGGACAGCTCCCTGTTACTACAGACATTTTGCTTAGTTTTCCTTCATATTTTGGGGTTTATTTTGTGTTTGTTATTTCAATGTATTTCTCTTTCATTTCTAATGAAGGTAACCTTTTTCACTCTCAGGAAATCTTGGTAAATAGTGGGTTGGGAACACCAGACCAGTAAGAAGACACCATATTAGTTCATCATATTCTGAGGTGTTTAAACATCGATTTTCTAGGAAGGAGGAAATAAGATTTATTTTTAGTATAGTGAATATTTGTATCCCAACCAACTTAGGTATTTACCTGTTGGAATAGTATATTATATTTTCCAAGATGGCTTCATTCAGACTGTTGCAGTCTCAGCTTCCATGAGGTGTTTTGGTCCAGGTGAATGGTGATCTCTGGTTTAGGAGCCTGTACAGAACAGGATGGTTCCCAAAGAATAAAATGGAGGTAGCTGTTGAGAAAAAGCATGCTGACAGGCAAGACTTCTTTATCCACTATGCAGTTTTATTTATGTCCCATCTGTGCTGTGAAGACACCTGCAGCCAGGCCTTTGGGGTAACTTATGCTTCTTCTCTAGAAAGGGCTAGGTGCTTTCCAGCCCTCTCAGGCACCCCCTCCAGCTCCTGCGGAAAAGGAGGCAAGGGGAAGAAGTAGGAAAGGAAATGCTGCAGTAGGCAGACCCCTCTCCAGCTGCTTCAAGAAGACAGATGCCCGTCATATCATTGGGCAATTTGGCAGAGACAGCGGACAGAGCTGTAGGTAGTCTGTGTTCTACAGGACGGTTGCAGACTACCCTTCAAGGACCAACACCCTCCCCTCTCTCAGTTACTGATTCTGTTTCTGGCTTTCCCCCCAGACCTCCCAAAACTTTGATCCTGATAGACAACCGCTCCAGATTTTTACAGTTGACTTTTCCTGGTGGAGAAGCTGACTAGTGATTGGAGAGCAGCCATTGGTCTCTTACTTTTTAAATGAGTTTTTGCTTGGACTCAGTTCAAGAGGGAAACAACTTCTGTATTGGGTATCATCAGAGAAAACTTCATGCTCTCTGTAAATTTGAATAACACATGCTTTTAGGTAACCATCTGTCAGGCCTCCAGGAAGACCTCTGCTTTCCTGCAAAGAAACTTTCTACCAGTTTAAAGCTCTGCACTTTTGGAGTGGCAACAGCTTCTCATTTGGCTTGAGCCTATATGCAAGGATCTGCTTGCTGTGTTACCTAGGTAATTGGTCAATTCTGGTCCTGAGAGTGCAGTTGCTCCAGTATGGAGACCTTCTCCTCCTCCTCGTACAGTCTGTTAAATCTGTCCATGAGGGTTTTCAGCTGAAGACTTAATAAAGGAGAAAGAAAGTTGTATCAGGTATTATAGTGCTCTGAGAGACTGTTATTCTCTTGGGTGGCCAAGCAATACCTTTCAGGTAACAGCACATCTCATTTACTGCATCAAGGTCAACTTTGTAAGACTGGACAGTTCAGTGATTCTTCTTCATTTTCCTTAAAAGTCTTCCTTGCATTTTTATTTTTGACATATATTTGTATACAGTATAGCCTTCCCATTGAAGAGAGGTTGTAATTTGAATTGCATGTCTTGCATCATTGCCTCATCCTTGTTACTAATCTTAGCAACTGTTTGAATATGTGAATCTTTTGTTGACTGGTGTCTATTTATATATTTAACAATAGTAGTGTATCATTCTGTTTGCCGTTTTGTTTTTAAATATATAGGCATTCAGGTTAATGACCACTTAGTTTAAAGTAGGCCCACCTCTTTTTCTCTTCAGTTTTCTGATAACTGTGGCCAGGCCTCCAATGTTCCCTGTGTTAGACATCACCTAGCTTTAGTCCCTTCCAGTCTTCTTTTCTGAAATTGAGCTTTCCAGTGATGCATACCCTGATCATTGTCAAATCTCTTATTGTAAGTTATACTCATTCTTTCGTTTCAAAAGTGGTGTTAGTATGCTTTCTTCAACATCATCACTCTTATAGCTAGAATATCAAATGTCTTCTGTTATGCCATTTTACTTAAATTTCATCCCCAGCTTCTGCTGTTGCTCTCTACTTTTGCTGTTGTTCACCTCATTCCACTAATGTAATTCTTTCTTCAGTTCTCTTGCTACATGCTGCAGATCTGTGCTGTAGTTCCATCTAGACACCCTGATGTTTTATACTTATGGAATTTCACTCTACATCATTAATGACATCTTTCATCCGGGGTGATGTGAAAGGAAATAAGGCCCTGGGCTTTTCTCTATAAATGAGGTGGAGCAAATTATCCAACACCATATTGATGTATTCTGTACCTTAAACCTTTCTAACAACTCCCATGAAATTTGTTCCCCTTTTGGCTCTTAGGTTATCATTCTATTTCCATTTCCCAGCTCTCACCTTTCCCTCAAAGATTCCCTCCTCACACAATGCTGGCTTTAGTACGTTGAGAGTTCCTGATGGGCTGACACTTTGGTAACCTCAGCATTTGATGCATATTTGCCCTATTCCCTGCTATATATTCTCCATCTAACCCTTTGTTTGACTGCTCCTGCTCATCAACCATCCAAGCAAGAGAAGGGGTGCATGAGTCATTCTTAGCTTCTCCTGCTGCTTGCCATGCTTTTAATGTTTATGTTTACCGGGAACTGCTATACCATGTTATTTTGAAAGAAGTTTTCTCATACCAGGATTGAGAGGAAATGTGACAACCTGATCTCATATAAAACAAACTCCTGTTACTTTGCTAATGAAGTTCGCAGTAACTTCAGCAAGTCAAAAATTCTTCATCTCTTTTAATCTTGATGGATTCATAGCTAGCACTCCTTGTTAAAAGGCCACAATTCTGTCTGTCTTAAACAACTTTGTAAGGACTGGGGACTGAGCGACGTACTGGCTGGGTGTTTACTGGTATGGTTAAAATCACGTTCCTTACACTCCGATGGATGACGATTGACGAACACACGAGCACACACGTGTTTGGAAGAGACAGCGTCGGGCTTTTACAACTTTAACACAATTTTACTCTTTAAGGTCACCATCATAGCTTCTATAAGACAAGAGTTACGTGCGGCATTCTTTCATATCTCTGATGTTTGGTTATCTTCTCTGCAGAACTTTGGAAAATCATTTATTGTCGCTCTTGACATCTCCAGGGCACTTGGCAGTGCCTGGCATGAGGCATTGTAATTCATATTTCCTGATTGTGGCTTTGCTCCTTCTCTCAGTGAGTTTATTTTAATCATTTAATCTTATTGCTTTATACTGTATCTGTCATTATTACTGTAGTTGTTACATCTGTTCCCTCCCCCATTTCAGTGTTACTTTCAGGAGTTTTGCTCTTTCATCTACTCTCTTTAGCAGACACCCTCTCCAGTTTACCTCTTATACGATTCATGCGTTTGCTAATGATTCGCTTCCCAGCCCTCTTCTATTTACTGCAGTCATCTCTGATTGCCTTATCTTCACATATTAGGATTTTGCGAGCGTTTGTGAATTGGCACCCTGTACGTTAGTCTGATTCAGTGTCTTCCAGAGACAGTTTCTTTTTGTTTCTTTGTTACCTCTCATACAAGTTTTCACTTATTGTATATGAAAATTTAACTGAACATCTCACTTCTGTCAGCTGGTAGAAATAATAATTCAGATTGATGTATATACCTCTTGGAAGTTTGGTGTATTGTTGAGAATGATGTCTTAAATTCTTTCTTTTTTGTTATTGAAGCTTTATGTTGGCTTCATACATGTCTGGAGATATACTCTCATATTTAGGACGCTTCTTTGTCTCCTTCATTAGAATTAAATGTGAGACAAATTTTTTGATCAGAAGCCCCCCCATCACCTCTCGATTCTCTTCCTCTAAACCTCGAAGTGGCTTTCTCTCTCTCTCTCTCTCTCTCTCTCTCTCTCTCTCTCTCTCTCTCTCTCTCTCTCTCCCCAGGGGTTATTCCAGTTAGTTTTATTTAGCTCAGAGGGAGAATTCCTCCTCCTCTCCAGCAGCCTGGAAACATTTATCGTGCCAACTTTTCCCTCATTTACGTCCTGGAAATCGATAATCCTCGGATTTCACGGTTCAGGAACTGCTTTTCTCCTCCTACTGCCAAGTTTTGGAATTCTCTTGAAGCTTCCGTTTTTCTTTCCTGTCTGTTAACCTTTTTTCCTTTAAGAAATAGGTTTATCGCGTCCTTTGTTGTTACGCCCAGCCTTTTACCCTTTCTTAACCTTTTTCTTGTTTTTTTTTTTTGGGGGGGGGGGCTTGGGCTAGTTAGGGGCATTAGGTTTGCCGTCTCATTGTCCTTTACCCATAAATAGAAAATAGAAAGATATTGGTGATAATTCTGACGTGGCATCTGTGGCCGTTCGTGAGAACATATTTTTGTTACACCACATTATGAAACGCACAGTCTGTATTTTAGCTTATAGGAAAGGAAAATCCTAGTTCATTCACTGTTTATAGTTGACATTTCTTAAATTTAATGTTTTTTTAAAATGTGTATAGCATGTAAGACTGTATTTATAACTTCTTTTAGGTATCGCGTTCTGTTTTGCTCAAATGAGCATCTGTTCTGTGGTTACTTGATTAGTAGTTAATGGCCCTTTGATTTCATTCTGTTGATTATGTGATCGTGTACCATAACGGTAAAAGAGAATTGATGGATCCCTTTGTTGAGTCATTCCCTCCAGCAGATAAACGTTAGGCGGTTATCTGTAGCGATGATGTTTTGGCATGGTTCCTGAAGCTGGAAATCGTCTCGGTTGGTTGTACCGAGTCCAGAGATCCACATCAGACCTCTTATACACTTCAGCTCTTTACCACAATTACGGGCCGCCTTTAGGCACGGACTGCTGGCATGAGGCCATCTTATTATAAATCAATTAGCCAGCCAAAAATCTCCAAATCGTCATCGATACCTGTCAAAGAATAATTATCATATGAAAGGGTAACCGACTGATATTTTTGCCATGTTTCATCAATATCCGATCTTTAGTTTTCTTGTTATCTTACTGTCAGAATGACACAAGCGGAACCAAAATCATAGGCAGAGATCTTGAAAGTTTAGCGGTAATTGCCTTGTTTGTCATGAGTCACCGAATAATTTCACTTCAAGCGCAGTAAATAAAGGGAAATGGTCTTAACTTTGCCATAATACTATTCGGATATGTGAATTGATGCTATTTTTAATCTCCCTTTTTTTCTTTGTTAGGTGCTGTTTCTCACAGAAGGGGTAAGTGTTCCAGTGCTCAAAGTTCAAGTGTTCTGAAAGAGGTCTAGTATTCTATAATCGAGTGTTTTCTTGTTTTAATGCTACATTCATGCATGTTTTTTTTTTTTTTTTTTTTTTTTTTTAGAAATTTCTAGGTTTTTTTAATGGAGTGGAGTTTTAGATTTTTTTTGGTTAGTTTGTAGAGGTTCTTTATATAGAGATGCTGTCATGTTGTATTCAGTTTACGTAAGATATAAATTTATGTAGGTTATAATGATACGTTATTTGTTATTATTATTGTTGTTGCTGATTTTACGTGAGGCAAGTGATCGTTATAATTCAAGGCTTTCAAACCAGAAATTATTTTTCAAGCCTTCATTGTTTTAAGATCTTAATTTATTGATATATTTCTTCACGACTAAGTTGCATTTTTTTATAAATACATACACAAATGCTTTTATTCAGATGTCAAGAATTAGTCTAAATCTTTTTGATTTTGTATTCACTTAGGGAGCTTTGGTTATTTCAGACATCGTGTTAATCAGAGGATTCCCGGAGCTAGAACCAAGTTTAACTAACTGGTAGTATTTGCAGTTAAATTACATGTACAATTTGCGTCAATACTGATAATTCACAATAAAGAATGTTCTGTGTGATGTAAAGTTTTAAACTTATAATTTGGGATCATACACAGTTTGTGACATGTTTTCGGTATTACATTTAATAGCCATTATAATCAGTACAGGTAAAAGTGGCTGAATATTTTCGTCAATTCTAGATTCTCCTTAAGAAGCAGGAAAGGACAATGCATTCTTGAATTCATCTGGTGTTGCTTTGTCACGTACCTCTTGTCTATCGCTTAGCATCCAGATAGATAATTTGTTTTGTAAGTCAGGCTAACTGTCGACTGATTTGGACTTTTTTTAGGCACCTGGCAGGTTACTGGTGATATTTTCATTGTGATAAGTTCATACCCCGTGCGGAGGGATCATGAATATGTTTTTTATTCGTTTGCGTTTCAGCACCATGACCAAAAATAACTTCGAGAATTTTGAATATATAGCATCGGAATTTGAAACCCGTTTTGATCTTGATTTTGGGACGAAAATTTCAGTCCCACATATTTCAGTGATGCACCTGGTTGCACAAGAGGGAAAAAAAACTTAAAATGCTTGACATTCCAGCAAAAAACTTGCCGATGTATTGCTTTCGTAGTATTTTTGCATCTTGAATTGACTGGAGTTTTGCTCATGGGTCAGGTTTTTCTGCCTGATTGTGTATTGTTTAAAAACAACAAAAGGATATACAAGTGTTGAACCCGTGATATATTATTGGGTAGCATTTTATCTTAGTTCTCTTGAAATTCTCTAGAAGACGTGAATAGTATATTTAGTTATCAGAATGGTCTCAGCAATTGCAAAATATTCTTCATTTATTATCACTGTGATCATTAATAATAATGTTGTTATTGTCATATGCTGTAAAACACGATAGGAAATGCAGTAAGTAAGTAAGTATAGCTTAGTTTTACCAGACCACTGAGCTGATTAACAGCTCTCCTAGGGCTGGCCCGAAGGATTAGACTTATTTTTACGTGGCTAAGAACCAATTGGTTACTTAGCAACGGGACCTACAGCTTATTGTGGAATCCGAACCACATTATAGCGAGAAATGAATTTCTATCACCAGAAATAAATTCCTCTAACTCTTCATCAGCCGGCGGCGGGAATCGAACTCCGGCCCATCGAATGACGGTCTGAAGCTCAACCAACTCGGCCAACAAAGGGCTAGGAAATGCAGTAAACGGTTGTATATGCCATACTGAGTACGCAGTGGAGGGTTTTGAACCCCATGGTTGAGGAGATGCTCCAAAGTTAAGGATGTCTCTCTCTTAAGATCAGCGGCCACCACATCCAGCAGGCCATTCTATTAATGGAAGACAGCTATCATGGTAGTGGTAAGTGGCACAACCTGAACATTTCTGCTACTCTAGGAAGTGCACGTGGCCAGGAGTGTATTCCTAGACAGAGGAGTACTTAACCAAGGTTCATGGACCCCTCAGTAGAAGGAAACAGTAGCATTCCCATTGCTCTGCGTGATGTGAAATTCCCATAACTTATATCTGTATTGTAAAAGAAGTGAAATCCCAAGTCTTGTAGTTTTGAATGCCCATGGATATAGAGCAGATAAGAAGAAATGTATAATAGTTGATTTATTCAGTGTGAGAAAAGTGTATGTTTTAGCACTTGGTAAGACAAATGTGAAAGTGCAGTTTGTGAAGGGATGGGAAGGCCACAGAATATTGTGTCTTGTGGAAATGTCCTTAAAAAGAGGTTTGGCAATTGGAAATGCATGGTTTCCAAAGATGAATATTCATAAATGTACTTTTGAAAGAGATGATGAATGAACTTTTGAAAGAGAAATGATGACGAAGTGTTTTGTAGAGCATGTGTTATACCTAGTTGATGGAAGAGCAAGGTGGTAGATGCAGTGGTTGGAAGAGTATTAGCTGGTGGTATATTTGATCATTATTTGGCAGATGAAAAAGCTAAGACAGGCAGGAGTTCAAGTTGAAGAGGAATAGAGGACATTGTGGCTGTCAATGGGATTAAGACAAGTGAGTGTGATAAGTGAGATTGTATAAGGAAAAAAGGGAAGAAAATGGGTTAAATTTAAAGACATGGAGGTGGAAGGGTGTGTGAGAGTATA
This sequence comes from Macrobrachium rosenbergii, assembly GCF_040412425.1. Taxonomy (NCBI): domain Eukaryota; kingdom Metazoa; phylum Arthropoda; class Malacostraca; order Decapoda; family Palaemonidae; genus Macrobrachium; species Macrobrachium rosenbergii. The sequence goes on from NC_089788.1 coordinate 51,482,506, forward strand.
AAATTTTGAATCATCTTCTTAGGGTCAGCTTGGATTGTTTGTGAATAAGGGAAGGTAGGTACAGGAAGTGAAAACAGTAGGTTGTGAGATGAAGAAATGAACTATATAGGGAGTTTCCATGTTCGTGAAAGATTTGAAGTTGGGAATACAGTGATCACAGTAAGAGGGGAGCAGCATACGATACTCTCGTGGAAACATTTCAACAGGGAGATGCCACATTTCAAGAAAATAAATACAGTGAGGAAGATTTTAGAAGAGAATGCAATAAAAGTGATGGTGTCAATGAAATATAGTAATGGTACAGATGATATATGAGTTCCATCTATATTAACACGTTTTGCGTCACTTTTCAGTGATCACTAAATGGCTCTACCCTTAGTGACTAAGACTGATGAGGTACAAGGTGAATAAAATATCCTTACTGACTCTTAGACATTTATTCAGTGTAGGTAATTTACGTGAAAGTAAAGCAAGTATAAAATGCAGGTGCAAATTTCAGATAATGGTCTTTGAAAATCTCTCCCTTTTCATAAGCCACTCTCTTGATCACGTAGTGCGAGAATATTTTCTGGTACACTTATCGCTGAAAAAAAAAAAATTTTTCTCTCCTGTTCATCTTTGTTGACATCATTGGGAGCTAAGTGAGATCTTTCCTCTGTGACACCGAGTATAAAACAGTGGTTTTATTAAGTCGTAGAGTAACAGTTTGGACTCAAATTTGAACGTGTACAGGGACCTAAGACCCGCTTCTACATCAAGCCAGTCACTCTCAAGTGTACACTTAATATTACAGTATTAATTGACATTATAGAAAACTTTTAGTTGCTTTCAACAACTTGTTTTATATCATACATCCCCAGCACCCTCCACTCATCCTGTATGGGTTCTTTTATAAGCATTTCTGTGTTTATGTATGCCCCATTCAGCTTTTTTCCTTTACTTAAATTTTTCACATAACACTTTCTTCTTTATAATAACGCTTATTGTTCTTCCCTTATTAATCTTTCTGTCATCTGTCAAAATTTCAAGCAAAATCTTATGCACATTTCCAAGTACTCCAAAATTAATGGCGAAACTCAAAACATGAGAAAATAGTAAAAAAAAAAATATATGTTCTTATATAATCACAAAAACAAATGCGATTACAGACACATTTGGGAAAATACTAATAAGAACAGATGTAACCCGTCTTGAACTATCCTGTCCCAACTATGTACGGTGGAACAGTTGCTACTTTTGCCCATTCATTTGGAACTTTTTCCTCACCTAGACTTCGTTTGCAAGCCACTCCATTACGTTCATTATACTCACTCCATCGATCCAGACTGCATTTACTTCAGATAGCATTTTCCCATGTGCATATTTAATTTTAACCCTTCCATCTGCATTTACTTTATTGTAGAACAACTTATTCCCCCTGAAGTGCTCCATCATCATCTCCTTTCTGGGTTTTATCTTTGAATTCTTTTTCTCCGTCTTTCTTCTTGACTGCTACCCCAGTCCATCCTCCAGCACACATCCACATGATCCAGTATGCAATTGCACCGCAAGTAACCTCATTATGTGTATATATATATATATATATATATATATATATATATATATATATATATATATTATATATATATATATATGTATTCATATTTATATATATATATATAATATATATATATATATATATATATATATATATATATCTATATATTATATATATATATATTATATATATATATATGTATATATATATATATATATATATATATATATATATATATATATATATATAAAAACTCTCTCTCCCTCTCCTTACAGGGACTTTGGTGTCCGTTGCTGTACATACTGTATATATGTAGTAGGGTACTAGAAACACGCATACATATAAACATTCCGATTCTCTTCTCCCGTTATGTGTACATTCGAACATGACACTTACGTTCGCTTTTAGATAATAATAAGCGTAAGCACCTCTATTCATTCGTGCCACCATAGGGTCTGAAACGCTCTTAGAAGTAGGGCTATAAAAGCAAGAGGTTTTGAACAGCTCCTGGCGGGATGGTGGGGAGTGGATGGGAGGGGCTGAATGGTGGGGCACCCGCTTAACCCTTGCAACCATCTTTATGCAGCAAAAGACGATAAATGTCATCCGTTACTATTAAATTTACACAGAAAAAGTATCTGGAATATCAAGCACCTTTTTACTCTCTCTGCTCTTGTTACCAGCATCCTTCATTTTTTCTTCTCTCTCACCTCGTTCTGATTGTAACCCATTTTCATCTATCGAAGGTCCCTTCTGAACAATATTTGCCTCTCTCTCTCTCTCTCTCTCTCTCTCTCTCTCTCTCTCTCTCTCTCTCTCTCTCTCTCTCTCTCTCTCTCTCCTTGCTGGTCATCAGCCAGGCCAGACAGTCTTGCTATCTTAGCGTGGTGCTCTAAAATAAGCCTCAAGAGCCTTAAAAAGGATATATATAAATACATCGTCTGGTGTTGAGGCAGTATTGAGGCCTGGGGACGCACAGTCGAACGTGTTTGTGTTTTGCTCTTGCTACGCGAGGAGTTGTCCTTCAGGGCGACTCCTTTTGGTGGCTCAGAGGGTCATTGAAAAAGCTTATTGATTTTGCCCTCGAAAAAGGGACCATTAAAACGCATCGTGTGTTTGATTTACAGCCCAGCTTCTGAATGAAGGAAAGGCTTGGAGGTTGGTCGGCTCTTGCCAGATTGTGTGACATTGCAAAATTACTGATGCCTCCCCCGCCCCCGCCCCCCCTTCCCATCTCTCTCCTCCCCATTTGCTTGCTTGCTTGCTTGTTTGCTTCGTTGCTTGAAATCGGTGGCTTGATTCCTCCGAAGAACTCACGGGCATATAACATGTGTGCCGTACCGCTTGCGTTTCTCTTTTGATGTTTAAGGATGAGGATATCATTTTGAACCACATTTGCGATGAGTGTGAATCCTTGTGAGGATTTGATCTCGCGAGACGGCACCTAAGGACTTAAAGTGCAACTGCTGTTGTTCATTGACATCACAGTGGTCGACTTCGTACGTCGTGCTTCCAAGCAGCGAAGAACAGGAATCGGGAGAATAAGACGACGAAACAAAGGTGCCAGATAAACAATTATAAACAAAGAGATGTTGAAAGGAAGTCTACAAAAGGCGACTACCGTGTTTTCTTGAAATAGCTATCGAGGTTTTATCTCAATGTGTTTTTTTTTTTCTTTTTTGCACTGATGTTTTCCTTGTTATCCTGAGTGTAACCCTATGAAAAATCTAGGTGTCGCGTTGCAGAACGTTTCGTTCACCCGCTTCAGGCATCATCAAGGTCACTCCCTTCTTCGCTCGTTCAGACATTTGTTTATAATTTTTTCTTACCCTTAATTTCATTCCTTTTTCTCTCTCGCGCGCGCTCTCTCCGCACTTATTATTTTATACATACATATATACGCATCACTACTCACACATGCTGTAATATATATATGCTGTAATATATATATATATATATATATATATATATATATATATATATATATATATATATATATATATATATATATATATATATATATATATATATATATATATTATATTAGTGATTTTTTTATTTAGTATTGTTTTCTAAAGTATTGTTTTCTAAAATAACACAGAAGTCGAAAAGTATATTTAACTGCAGCTACGAAATATAATATATATATCTCTATATATATATGATCTCTTATTTTTTTCCTTTAGTATTGTTTTCTAAAATAACACAGAAGTCTATATTCTCTAACTCTCTCTCTCTCTCTCTCTACGTGTGTTATACTTGCGTTTGTTAATTTGTGTACTAATGCGTCATATCTGTAACGTATTAAATTTATTGTAATTCAAGTATCTTTCCAAAGCTTGTGTGACTCAGCTTTGGAAATTTTCGTTGTCCGAGAGAAAGACAGATTGACAGTTGTGATTTTTCTGCAGCATCTCTGGACTTTAAATGTTCTCAATATATTTCCGTAGGCATTTATGACCTTTTTCAGGTGATGTCAGTTTGACACGCCTATCATGACTTTTCCTTAGACAAATCGATGCGGACCAATAGAAAAAGACCGGAGCAATTCATGCAGTGCTTACCAGAAAGCAGTACTGTGTATATCTTGCGCTTGATTGTGTGTTCTTTAGTGCTTTCACCTTAATTGCCGTTCTCGGAGGTGTGTGTATGTGTGTGTGTGTGTGTAGTCCAGTTTCTTCTGTTGCGCATGACTCAGTCTTGATTATTCGTTGTTGGTAAGATGCGCACAGTGAACGATTGAAACAGTGTTATCCTCCTGGTTTTTCCCGGATGTCTTGTGAGTCCCAGAATCACTCGCAAGATCCAACTTCGCCATCTCCGTTTCAGAGAGAGGAAAGAAATATAGTTGTTTAGGGAGTTATTATTTAACCATTGTTATTCCCTAGTCAGTGAACAAATGTTTATATCTTGGATTTAAGGCTATTATATAGAACAAGTAATTTTCCCTTAAGAGTTTCAATCGATTTTTCCTCTAGGATTTCAAGTAGCATAGTCCTTGGATGAATTCTACCTCATAGGAAGTTTCAGCTGAAAAGATGTTTGCAAGTTATACGAGAGATTATTTTGACGGAATGAAGTACGGTCAGTTGCAGGTTTGAGTCGGTCAGTTAGTGATCAGCTTTTAATGACCTGGCGTCCAACAACAAACGTCATCTACGAGTAATAGTTTTATAAGGCCCTGGAATGCTTGCTTGATTGAAAATTGACCAAGTTTTTATTGACCAGGTACTTTACTTAACCTGTGAGATTCGTATGGAAAGCGTATGTATATCTTGGGAGACGGAAGCTCTTCTGGCGTGAATCCTTTTTAGGGGACAACGCATATATATATATATATATATATATATATATATATATATATATATATATATATATGTATGTATATTATATATATATATATATTATATATATATATATATATATATATATATATATATATATATACATTATATGTATATATGCATTGTCATATTTATGTATATATACATATAATATATATTATATATATATATGTATATGTATATATATATATATATATATATATATATATATATATATATACTATACTATATATCATGTTGTATCCTAAAAAGGGTTCATGTCAGAAATTTATATATATAAGAAATAATCAACATACAATCACTTGTGGAACAGAAATAAATTTCTGACTCACATCAGGATCGAACCCAGGTCTTCCATTGGTTTCCATCCTGATGTGAGTGTGTGTATGTGAAATTTAGTCAGTTATATGAAGTTATTTTAATATTTCTTAATAATGCAGTAGTTCCGAGTCAAATTTCTTAATAATTTAATAGTTCCAAGTCTAACTATTTCTAGAATGTCGAAGCTTAATGGTAAAAGTACACTGAATAGGAAAGAGTTAAACGATATTGCTTCAGAAGGACAAAACTGATGCATAAAAGGAATAGGTTATTATCATTCTTACTGTTATTGATATTTTGTTCAAATGGAACAAACCCTGCTAGCTTGTAAAGAAATCTTTTACAGAATTAAATGAAAAGTATGTGAAAAACGGATGGAGTGGAGGAAAAAATGTGTAGTTTTCATACCAGGCAATACTGGGTTGGAAATATCATGAATTCCTTGTTACCGCAGTAAAGTAAAGTAAAGTAAGCCTGAAGTCACTCCCTGGCATAGAGGACGCGTTCCTACAAGTTATGCTTGTGTCATATAAGACTGAAAGGTAAATTCTATCATTTTTACAACCAGAATCATTCGCTTAGTGGACGATCACCTTCTAGTGTTACATGTCATATTTGATTTTGAAAGGTCTAATGTTTAAGTCATTCTGCTTGTGACAATTTGAACTTGTAAATCAAATTTTCCTCTAAAAAAATATGTTAATTTTAACTTTTGACAGTGATTTCAACGACAATAGGGACAACATAAAAAAGAGCAGATCCGTAGTGCATAGTGTTTTGCACTGCGTAACAGTCTATCATGAGGGAAATGGCGAAGTGTTTCTCGGTCTGCCTTGCAGATGAAAGTGTCAGATGCCTGTTGTTAGTGTCTGGTGAGAAGGAAAAATGCGGCCTGTTAATATATGTGTAGTGATTGCGTGGATGATTTTATGTAATTCTTATATATATATATATATATATATATATATATATATATATATATATATATATATATATATATATATATATATATGTATATATATATATATATGTATATATATATATATATATATATATATATATATATATATATATATATATATATATATATATATATATATATATAATATATATATATATATATATAGATATATATATATATATATATATATATATATATATATATATATATATATATATATTTATATATATATCTATATATATATATATATCTATATATATATATATATATATATATATATATATATATATATATATATATATATATAAATCTATATATATACATATATACATAAACACTTGCATGTGTATTTGTGACGAAAGGTAATGTGTTTCAGTACTCATTCTTTTGTAATCAGTGTGTTTTGTTGCTCAGTAAACTTTAGAATTCTTTCACGTGTCACAGATAATTGGAAAGTTTTAGACTAGTTTAATGACGTGGATTATCGCCCATTCGGTAATTGTAATTATCTAGACTTTTTTTTTTTCGACTAGAACTCACCTTTTAAAACCATGTGGTAGATTCTCTTTCATAATGGTGGTGTGAACTAACGACTCTGTTTCCGTTGGTAAAGACAACTTAATTAACTGCAATTATAAAGGTGTTCAAATAGTTCCTAACGTTTGAACTTGAAAGAAAGAAAGCGTAAAAACAGAAAACTTGACCAAAATGTAAGTACTACGGAAATAAATATAATTTTACGGAATTATTTTATTCTTCAAATATTTCGTCTTGTGCATTTCGAGTAATGTACTCTGCTTAATCTGGTGACTGAAATTGTGCGAAGAAATCAAACCCCGTAAATTTATTTTTCAATTTTTCATGGGCTTTCTTCTTTTGCTGCTGTAATTAGATTGTTCTTTCTTCTTTTTCGATGGATAACTGTATAAAGGCTGAGTTCGTCTTCCTTATCAAATACCTTTTACTAAGTTTGCGTTTTTCTCCTCTGTAACAATTTTGGAATCCACAAGAAATCGCATTTTTTAATTTTCTTTTTGACTTCCCTAAGCTTTATTGGTTCATCTTTAACTTTTTTTTTTTTTAGAAAACTGAATAATTTATTTTTTTCATTATCGAAGATATACTTTGTCTTGTTCGATCCTTATTTTTTTATCCTTCCTTAATTTTCTGTTTTTTCCCTTAATTTTTGTGTAATTAATTCATCTTATTGTTTTTTCTTTATCCTCAATTTTTTCTTTACCAAAATTTGTCTTCACTTATTTTTAGCAGTTTTACATTTATGGAAATTTCCTATTGCATTTTCCAGGTGTTATTCTCCGGAAATTAATTTTCCTCCCCGAAATGTAAGCCGCAATTCAGACACATTCAGTCACACCGAAACCCTGGTTGATTCTGTTTTCTTTGGCTCATCATTTTCTATTATCCAGAATTTATATGTGCAGTTTCTTATCGTCATTTCGCCAGGTGCAATTACTTTGCAAATTCGTCCCAAAGTTTTACTTTTGCATTATATGTTTATCTGCGAGATATATCTCATTGCTTGTGTGATATCACTTTGCTGTTACGTGCTCAGTCACTTATAAAAGTTAATTTCATTACTGATAGTTACTCAACTGAAAATTCTTGAAAAGTTGATGTTTTCTCAAAACTTATGTGCAAAGGAAGTATTAACATATGTACTGGAATGCATGTGTGTAGTTTCCGTAGACAGCATTATTATATATATATATATATATATATATATATATATATATATATATATATATATATATATATATATATATATATATATATATATATATATATATATATATATATATATATTATATATATATATATATATTATATATATATATATATATATATATATATATATATATATATATATATATATATATATATATATATATATGTGTGTGTGTGTGTGTGTGTGTGTGTGTGTACAGTATGTGTGTATATATATAAATATATATTATATATTATATATATGTATACTTACATACACATTTCTCATACATAAGAATTTTTGTTAAATACGAACAAATCTAATTGATTTTGAATTCAGACGTAGGGGATAAGGCTTCATGAATACAGAAAGAGAACAGGAAAATAAAGTTCCCAGACTTAAAAATCAACAAGATATAAAACTTTGCAAATCTATCTGTATCAACATCACAGATAGAAACCTCTGTAGATATGGTCCTCTTATTTTAGAGAGAGACCTTGACGTACGGATAAGTAGCGTTTGTTTCAAGAAGAATATGCAACGAGATTTTAAAACATTTATAAAAATAAACGTTTGATACGATGTGTTCAATACGAGCAAACATTAGAATTGATTTAGAAAATATTTGTGTATATCTGGTGTATTAAAATTTATAGAATTACTTGTATATTACATAACAGCAGAGTTTACGTTTAAATGTAGGGTAGGAAATGGTAAAATTGGTAATATATATTTTTTGCTATTAAACATCAAAATTGTTGCGGAATTTGTTTGTTAGGAAACAATCAGTATGGTACAATAAAGAATTTTTTGTCAGGTAATATTGAAATTGAATTAGAATTTTGTGTAGATAAGGTAAAATTGAAATTGATCTAGAAATTTTTGTAGGTAAGGTAACATTGAAATTGATACAGTAGTTACTGCTATGTTAGGAAGTACTGAAAACTAGAATGATCTCTGTATAAATGTGAAAATTTTTTGTATTTTATGCAGTCAGTAGAGCTTATTAACGTACCAGGCAACATGAAAATTGTTACGGTTTATATGCATTGTAGGAGCATGAAAACATGTCTTCTTTTTTGTGTTCGGCAGCATTAAAAGTGGTGCATCATCTTTCCATTCAGGTAACACTGATGTTGATGTAGTAATTGCATCACAAGAAATTCTAAGATTAGTGTAGACAGTTGTATGTGAAGAAATTTCCCAGTTCAAGTTTAGGGTTATTAAAGTTTGTATGGATTTGTTTTCTAGAACATCATTCATCAAATTTAAATAAGAATTTTTTAATGTTAGGTATGCCAGATTTTGTTGGTTTAGTTTCTACAGTAGTTACTTTATTATGTTATCAAGTTGCCTTGTAAGGAAACAGAGAGGTAAAATTTACGGTAATGATTCCTTGCGAAGTTTATCGTAGTCGTTTGCAGTTGTGTGTGTGTGTATATATATATATATATATATATATATATATATATATATATATATATATATATATATATATATATATATATATGTATAATTACTGAAAGGACCTCATTCAAACTGGATGGTATCTAATGGAGTATTTATTCAGAAAAAGTTACAAGCTTTCCTGGACAAACAATTGTGTATGTGATAAAGTTAATATATATATATATATATATATATATATATATATATATATATATATATATATATATATATATATATATTATAAGACTGAGGCAAGACATACTGTAGGTTGCTTTAAATAATTTCCTTAAGTTATTGGTGTACAAAAGGTTAGATTTGTGTTATGTAAGTATCAGTGAATAAGTACGTTGTAATTTTTAACGTAGTTGCTTTCGTGTTATTCATATTTAGTTGCCTGTAATTACGAATTCATTTCACATGATCAATCAAAATCATTTTTCAGCTACATGTTGACTACAACAGCCCCCATTCCGACTATTCTTTTTAACACTTTTGCAGCTTTTGTTATTTAAATTTTTTAAGATATAAATTTTTAAAGGTTGCTTGACACGAGCAAGTCCTCTAGATTCCTTTTGTAACCGGTGCCAATTTTTTTTTTCAATATTGATGTAAAAAAAATATATATGCTAATTAGTATGATATATAAAATAAAATGTGCACGATGTCAGTAGGCGTAACTTGGCTCCAAGGTGCTAAAAGACGCTTGAGACGATACTCGTGTGGCATAGTCTTTGTACATTGTATTTTATATTTCAAGGAAATGTGGCATTCAGTTTTGAATGCTCTTGTCTTGACATACTGAAAGAACAGCGTTGTAGCTCCGCTTTTAACAAAATTCTCTTATGGGCGGCTTTTTCTTATTTTTATAATTTACGACTTTGCCCATGAAGTTCGTATATATTACTAGACATATTATGATATATATATATATATATATATATATATATATATATATATATATATATATATATATATATATATATATATATATATATAAATTTTGTGAGTATATATATAATGTGTAACATACTTGTATATATAGATAGATAGGTAAATGAATATTATACATATATATATATATATATAAATTATATATATATATATATATATATATATATATATATATATATATATATATATATATATATATATATATATATATATATATATATATATTTATATATATACATATATAAATGAGAAAACGAACGTAATGTGCCTGGATTGAAGACTTGTGGAAAGATTGAATGAGGAGTGTGTACGATTCAGTGATGGGGTCATTGGTCAGCAGAGAGCAATTGTGGTTATAGAAAGGAAAGAAGAGGTAAGGAAACAGTAAATGTTTGGAGGTTCAGTATAGGTAATACAGAAGCTGTTTGAGTTGCAATTGCAAGATAGGAGGGAAGATTGCATACTGGAGTACAAGAGGATTGATACGGTAGTCAAAATGAAAGTAAGATAGGAAAACAAAGCATGTAATGAAGAAGAGAAAGTGTGTGGGCAAAGAATTTCTGTAGGGAAGTAGAGATAGAGAGAATGGTTCATTAATGAATGGATCTTAAAGTGAAAAATGTAAATGGGAAGCTATGCTTTTGAATGGAATAAATACCTGGGTCAATTGAGTGAGTATTTTCAAGATTATTAATTTGGAAGATATAGAAGAATAGCAGAGCTGAATGACGCGAGAGTGGAAGGGGTTAGTTAAAGCTTTAGAATACTTGTGCAAGTGACTGTAGAGGAAGAGTGTTAAAGAACTGAGAGATACTAGAGGTTGATGGGATTACAAGTGAAATGCTGTGGTGGTTAATGTGTGTTAAAGGTATATCTGGATGAGGAAAGGTTCCAAAGAAATGAATGAGAGAAATAACTGTTCCTTCGTATAAGCAGAGAGGTGAGAGAAGACTAGGAATTATAGGATTGATCAGAGAAGAATAGAATGGGTTTTAGAGAGGGGAAGTGTTCTATGAATTAAGTTGTTATTATGAGACGGGATGAATTTGCAAATCAAGGGAAAAGCAGTGTGTGGCATACAGGGACCTATAAAAAATTTATGATAGAGTCAGTAAAGAGACAATATGGAGAGTGCTAAGGATATATGGCGTATAAAATATATTATTAAGAGCAGCTAAAGCTTTATATGATGGAAGTGAAGCACGTGTTGGAATGTATTGACTTGAAAGTGTAAAAATTGGCTTAGACAAGGGTGTGTTGTGTCTCCATGGGCTTTTAATATCTTTATGGACGGAGCGATGCGAGAAGTCAGACAAAGGAAGTAGAAATAGGCTCAGGGTGCAGGGATAAAAGTGTGTCATGAATGAGGTGAAGAATGTTTGGCATTTACAAATGACACTAATGTGATTGAGGGTAGAGAAGAGAAACTGCAGAACTAGTGAAAGAGCTTAATAGTATTTGAAAAGGAGAAAGTTCAGTGTTAATGGTATTGTGCAAGGTGAAAAGTGTAAATGGAAATTGGGTAGTTGAATGCAAATGGGGATGGTGGAAAAGTGGAAGTAACTGATACATATAGGTGTTTGTGAGTAAAAGATTGTGGTGGATGATGGTAGGATCACAGACGAGGTAAACCGCAGAGTAGGTAAAGCTAGGAAAGTAACAGGATGTCTGTGCAAAAGAGGTATGAGATTTAGCTTATTTATGTGAGAGGAGTTGGAAATGTTGAAGGCTTTATTACGTCAGCTCTAACTTGTGGATGTTGAATTTAAATAAAAAAAAGGTTGAAGTTGTTGAGATAAATTATTTACATGGGTATGTAACGTAAGAAATGTGGAGATAAGTTCAAAAAATGGTAAAAAGTTGACAGGTGAAAGGATAACTCTGTTTTGAGACATTTTTGCCGTAAGGAAACAACTGAAGCCGCTAGGTTGGTGAAAAGTGTCAGTAACGAAAGTGCTGCGTCGGGATTGTGCATTAGGTTTTAGAAAAGAATGCTTATAAGATAGAATTGAACAACACAGTGTGTGTGTAGTGTGGTTCGACACACTGCTTATGAGGCCTCTGTGTAGGTATATGAAGCGGCTAGTGGTATGGAATATTTCTGTAAAAGGAGCCATCCCTGTTGGGAAAATAATTTAAAGCAAATATATATCGATATTAATTTGTGCATGTACATTTATGTAAATCCACGTATGTACATTACCGTTTCTTTGGTATAGATTAATTTAAGGACTACCGAACCAAGATTCGTATGCATTCTATACTATTTGCATAAACACACATACGAGTATATATTATATGTATGTGTATATATACATACATATGTATATACACATTATATATATATATATATATATATATATATATATATATATATATATATATATATATAATATTGTATGTTTGTTCAAAGATGAATTTTATTAACTGATAATTATGCATTATAACAAGATTGATCTTTTATTGAAATTGCGAGAAAATTTTAGTAATTCGTTGAAGTTTACCAGCATTCTGTCAATTGAGTAGAATGTCTGGTCATATATATATACATATATGTATATGTGTGTGTGTTGTTTGTTTGTTTGTATGTTTCTGTGAATCGATGTTGTCTGAATTTTCATTCAAAAGATTTTCGTATTTCTCATAGTACGAAATAATGAAAATATATGTTTTGTTTGTTCCTCTGTGAAATTGCCGTGTGAAATGAAATCATTTACCCCTAGAAATTATCTTGCGTAGAATATGTAATGTTTACAACGCATTGATATGTTCCGAAAATTGCTGTCTATTTATCATTCCCCAACCGACGGTTAAGACGCTAGTAATATTGAACCTGGCACTTTTTTTATTTCCCTCATTAATTAGGTGTAAAAAAAAATAGTATTTTGGTCTTACTCTTCATTAATACAATATGCTCTGACAAAAATCAAGACAGTATAGTACTAATGCCATTTTACTTTCCTGTGTTTAACTTCAAGTTATAATTAAGTTCATTCATCACATTTTGACGTAAATTCCGGTACATATAATCTTGACCTTGGACATTTTTATCCATCAGGACACCCATGGTAGTGGTCGTGACCTTACTTTTCATGTCTGGTCCTTTGTCCTCCTGCACCGTATGTGGTATTCCGCGTTTTGGAATAATTTAAGTGAATTGGTGAAGTTTTTATAATATATTTTTTTCACTTATTATCGACATTTTTCTCTTGCTAACATAGCAGTGAGAAAAAAAGAAAAATCTTATTTTCTGGACCCTTTGGAATATTCACCCTTTAGATCTAACAAAGTGATCACTTGGTGCCCTGTTGGCATCACTAAGGGTGTGCCCACATTTTATTCTTGTATGTCACCTCCATTACCGCTTTCTTTATTTTATCTTGCTGTCCAGCCTCTCTTACTATATTACTTCCTATTGCAGCTGTTGGTTTTCTACCATTTTACCTTTAGTGTTTTGTTTTTCGTCTTATTCATTATCAGAATCTCATTATCTTGCTGTCCTGCCGCTCCAATTCTTTTTCACTGTCTTATGCGCTGAATGGCTGTAAATGCCTTATTGCTTGGCTATATAGCCAAAATTTCATGATTCATATAATATGGCTAGGTGTGTGACCTTCCGGTATACTTCAGCACTCACTGATATTCGCACCTCAGCAGTTATACAGAGCGAAATATATTTTCATCTCCGTTCTTGTTTACTGCGAAAACTGCATTTTGAAATTTTAGACATTATTGTTATTTAGCTAATGGTCTAGTGTGACAAGGAAGTTGTCTAATTTGCGCGTAGGTGTGTGCTTAATTTAGCCCAGTCTGGACTCTCTCTCTCTCTCTCTCTCTCTCTCTCTCTCTCTCTCTCTCTCTCTTTCTGCTATTGCTGCTGCTACTGATGCTCTCTCTTTCTCTCTTTTCTGCCATTGTTGCTGCTACTGATGCTCTCTCTCTCTCTCTCTCTCTCTCTCTCTCTCTCTCTCTCTCTCTCTCTCTCTCTTCTGCTACTGCTACTGATGCTTCTAAGCTTTGAAATTTTCCTCTTGTCTTTCTTTGTTCCGTCAATCCGGGGCTAGTTATAGACATAAGGGTACCCCTCCTATCCAACTCTGACGTGATATGTCTTGACAGAAATTACTGTTCTTGCAACTATATTTAATCACATGTCCAATTTATTCAATAGATATCCTGCTGTTGGTGTCTCTGGTTCTTATTGTCAGCAAGGTTCACTTTATTTTTTTTATATAGTTATTTCTTATTTGTAGCAGATGTGGTTAAAATTTTTTTATTTCTTAAATGCTTAAACAAATTTAACGAGTTATTTCCAGGATTTTTTTTTAATTAATCTTATTTCTAGCAAGTTCTTTTTCTTTGGTTTCTCGAATTCTTGTCCTAATTTCAAGCTCGTTTGTTGTGATGTTCTTTAGTTCTGATTTTCAGTAGGTATCCTTTGCTGTTTTGCTGTAATTCTTTTCATTATTTAAACTAGTTTACTTTGTTCTTTCTTCATTTTTCCATCTCATTATTACTACTTATCTATGAAATTTTATTGGCTGATTTACTGATATGAGTAAGCTAGCGTCATTAATATGAGTAAGTTTTTGTCATTAATATGAGTAAACTGACGTTATTATTAATATGAATAAACTTGCGTCATTAATATGAATAAACTTGCTTCATTAATATGAGTAAACTTGCGATATTGATGTGAGTAAATTGGCGTCATTAATATGAGTAAACTTGCGTCATTAATATGAGTAAACTGGCGATTTTAATATGAGTAAATTGGCGTCTTGAATATGAGTAAATTGGCGTCTTGAATATGAGTAAACTGGCGATATTAATATGAGTAAACTGGCGTCTTTAATATTAGTAAACTTGCGTCATAAATATGAGTAAAGTGGCGATATTAATACAAGTAAACTTGCGTCATTAATATGAATAAACTGGCGATATTAATATGAGTAAACTGGCGTCATTAATATGAGTAAACTGGTGATATTAATATGAGTAAACTGGCGTCATTAGTATGAGTAAACTTGCCATATTAATATGAGTAAACTTGCGTCATTAATGTGAGTAAACTGGCGATATTAATATGAGTAAACTGGCGTCGGTAATATGAGTAAACTGGGGATATTAATACGAGTAAATTGGCTTCATTAATATTAGTAAACTTGCGTCATTAATATGAGTAAACTAGCGGTATTATTGTGAGTAAATTGGCGTCATTGATATGAGAAAAGTTGCGTCATTAATATGAGTAAACTAGCGTCATTAATGTGAGTAAATTGGCGTCATTAATATGAGTAAGCTGGCAGCGCAACGCTGGAAATGTTAGTGAGAGTTTTCAATTTCCCAAAATATTTTTGGTACAATACCACATACGTGCTTCTACGTCCAAGTTATCACTACATATGAAATAAGATAGTCTTTGTTAGGGTAGGGATTTCTGAGGGAACTGGTTCTTTTCGTTCCAGAATACTCGAATAAAACTGTTTTTGGTATCTTTTTTTTTTCTTTCGTGCGAGTTAAGTGCAATCATAAAAAAATAATGTGCCCATCATTCCTCATTTCAAAATACCAAAGTCAAATGTGCACATACCGGCCAGAGCATGTTATATTTATACATGAATTTGTTTTCATTCATGTACGAACCTTATGCGTACATTGAGAGACAGTATATGAAAGGAGTGTGTTATACTGGACTATCCATATACAAACTCGGACTCTTAAAATTTAGTTCCACATGCAATATGAAACGTCAGTTAATGAGGATGGAAATTTGTCTACCGTTGCTACAAAATTTTTCAGTCCACAGTGACTTGAACAATAGTTGTCTATACCTCAAGAGGCACTGATCAAGGTAGAGAAAGCTTCTGTGGACATTTTATTCTGTGTTATTATTCCTGTTGTTGTTATTGACTTTATTATTCGATTTCAAATACTTTAACTCAGATTTGTTCACAACTTATCTCAAACAGTGAAAAATACATTTTAATCAGCCTTTGGGCTGTGGAAGAGTTTATTACAATTTAAGACGGGTTGAGATCCAAAATATATATTTTTCCATTCAGATATTTCTGTTTTTATTTTTTATTCTATTTTATGGATTGAAACCGAAATGGGTAAAGATAAATAAGTAGGAATAATGTTCTCACCCTTTAGATCTAAACAAAAAAGGGGGGGCTGGAGAAGGAAAATCTGTTTAGCGGTAATGACTGATAAATGAGATGCCTTCTCGGAAGAGGAACTACTGTTATATTGTTTGAAATATAATTTCTAGTTTATTTCGGTGAAAATTTTCTTTTAATTCGTAGTTGTTCTGGGATTTAGTTTAGATTAAAGAAAATCCTTGTAAAATATGGAGACAGTTATACTTCATTCATTTATTTATTATTATATTATTATTATTATTATTATTATTATTATTATTATTATTATTATTATTATTATTATTATTATTATTATTATTGAACAAACCTTCATATGGAACAAGCATAGAAGGCCGTTAATTTCCCAAGCAAGATTTCAAAAACATGATGCGTATACAATTAAAAAAAAACTTACAGAAGGAATATTAAATAATAATAATAATAATAATAATAATAATAATAATAATAATAATAATAATAATAATAATAATAATAATAATAATAATGATGGTTATAATTTTTCACAGTGGGCTTGACAAGTTTCCATAGAAAAATATGTCCAAATGTAGAAGAAGAAAATGATGTCAATTAACTGTAAATACATTTTAAAACATAGCCTATAACTAATAATACCAACATATATAAAGCTTATAATTGTATCATGAATGATTTAACAAACATATATTTACGTATGCAAACGGCAGAAACAGCAGTGAAAGTCACCAGTAACTAATCGTACGTAATAGGAATCCAGGATGAAGGAATGGGATAATTGTTATTATTCAGTAGATGAAACCTATTCATCTGGAACAAGCCCACAGAGGCCGTTGACTTGAAATTCAAGCTTCCAAAGAATACGGTGTTCATTAGGAAGAAGTAAGATGAAGTAAAGGGAAATACAGAAAGAAGATATCCCACTTATTAAAAGAGAAAAAATAATAATAAATAGATAAAATGTATTAAAATGCAAGGAGAATAGTATTAAGGTAGTAATGCATTGCATCTTCGCTTGAACTTCTGAAGTTCCAATTGCACGACATCCTCTGTTAGGCTGTTCCACAGTCCAATTAACGGTGTGAGGAATAAAGGACCTCTGGAACAGAGAAGTTCGGCAGCAAGGCACATTTACTGCATATTGGTGCTGCTGTTCAGCGAATCTGGTTGCTCTCGGCAGGTAAAGGATAACAATCCAATGATTGACGACAGAATACAAGAAAGCCAGTGAGAACCTTATCTCCCTAGGATAAGGATGTCTCAGACTGGCGATTTACTGACCACTAGATTCACTTGATTGGTGGTACCAAAAAAAAAAAAAAAAAGTCACGGTCACGGTTGATTGCACATTGACCTATTTATTCTTTGTTTGAAATCCTCGTGTCCTTGAAAATAGTCTGAGGTGAACGGTCAGCATATTGCTTTGTTTTTCTCTGGCTTCGTTCGTGATATTCTTTTCGTTTCTCATTCTTTACATTAAAACAATTCTTTTCATTCAGAAAAGATGCAGGAATATTGCGTACCTCGAGATGAAGCCTCCGTGTATTGGTTTTCCTCAGTTCATCACTAGTCGTTATTAATCTTGAATCAACCTCTTCCCAGTTGGTCTTTGCATTTAAAAAAGGCAATAAGGACTCAGAGAGTAATGGGAAGATTAAGACCTCCTAGTACTTTTTTCCTGGCCCGTGTAGGTACAGGCATATCTCTTTTTGTGGGGTTTCTTTTACACACACTTTCACAAAATTGTGCAATGGTACAGGGCCCTAAGGGAATACGAAAGAATGATAGGTAAAAGCATGAATTAAAAAAAAATGATGTACATGTACGAAAAACAGAAATGCGAATGCATGCGACAGGATGTGTGTGTGTGTGCGCGCGCGTGTGTATGTGTGTCTGTGTAGACTGTATACCATATTTACACATTTCACTATGCATGAAATATCCATACTTAAATTGGGGTTTAAAGTATTTATATGAATATCATGTTTAAAGCTGTAAAACCTTCTGTGCAAAGGCACCAGGAAGTGAGATATAATGTCGTATGGTCATGGAGGAGTACTCGAGTACCTAAGGTAAATTATGTTTCAGAGGGGAAATTTCCGAACTGTGTGTAAATGAGAAGATGATTGAGGAAGGTGTGAGAATTACAGGTGTGTAACGTTACTAAGTATACCTACAAATTTGTGTGCATAGAGGGATTTTGATTGAGGTGATAGACCAGAAAATAACATTGATAAAATTAATAGACATCCACTGAAGTGAAGGTTGTTGTTGTATGGTGTTGATGGTAGTTTGGGAGTACTGATAAAATTATTTTATAGTGAAGATATAGCCAATTTAGGATTATGTAGGTGAGCATTAATAGCTTTGATGTGAAAGTAGGTCTCAGAACAGTTTTTATGAGGTTGCTATTTAATATTTATGTAGGGATGGAGGATCCGTAATATCCAGGAGTAGCATGAATAATAGCAGAATAATAGTTATTTAACTCAGTAAACTTAGGGGAAACGGTTTTGTGATGTGAGAAAACAAACGTGTAATGCGTGTATGATATATATATATATATATATATATATATATATATATATATATATATATATATATATATATATATATATATATATATATATATATATATATATATATATATATATATATATATATATACAGTATATATATAATATATATATCTGTTATATATATAATATATAATGTATGTATTTTATTTATATATTAAATTCCACAAACATTGATATTATCAACTACTTTGTATATCCATAACTATATAAAAAAATTTATATTTAGATGGATTTTCTCCAAACGCTTAATTAACTGTATGAAACACTGCATTCATGGATTTCACCCTTAGTGGAAATGCTTTTGTGGTTTAAGAAAATAAATGCGAAATATTTGCACACATACAAACCTTTCGCTGACGGTTTTGTTTTTCCGTTACTTTTTCATATATATATGTATATTATATAATATATATATATATATATATATATATATATATATATATATATATATATATATACATATATATATATATATATATATATATATATATATATATATATGTGTATATATATGTGTGTGTGTGTGTGTGTGTGTGTGTTTGTGTGTGTGTATCTTGGTGTTGAACACTTCAATCTAACAAAACAACTGAGAGTGGAGACAATTCTGGCCCTGAAAAATACTTTGTGCCTCTGTCGACGGAAGCAGTAAAGCACTGCCTGATAGTTAGCCAATTGCAGTGGGTCGTAGTCATACCAAAAGACTTGAAGAGGATCTGAAGCAGCCTCCTGAAAGTGGGAAAATCGTTTAGTTAAAAAATGTTAATATTGAATAATGATCTGCATCTGAGAAAGCATAAATATGTTAATACCACTTATCCAAAAAATATATTCTAACCAAATATATAGGTTACGTTTTCCTTCATTACTTATACACAGAGACTACTTAAGGGGAGGAGAATTGTCAGGTTATAGCATGAAAGCCTATATTAGCTGCCTACCTTCGTAATAATAAGGTAATAAACGCCTACATCCTCTTGCATTCCAGTTTATAATAATAAGAATATTAGGCTGCAGCGTCTTTATGATTGGAAAACATGGTTTTTCTTCTGACTCAAAGTTCAGTGAAGAAAGTTTAACAGATTGAAAAAACACGAAAGACAGTTTTATGGGTACTTATATTTTATATTGACTCTTAGTGTTGAACGCTTCTCTAGACAATAAGGAATATATATATATATATATATATATATATATATATATATATATATATATATATATATATATATATATATATATATATATATATATATATATGTATATATATATATATACAGTATATATATATATATATATATAATGTAGTGATACTGATCGTTAAACGTATTATATTGAAATTCGTCGAATAATAATTGATTACTTGACGTTAATAAGCTTTTTCTGTATAATTTCTAATCTCTGTAGCTCTCATAATTCGTCTAGACCTTGATATTGGAATTGCCTCTCTCTCTCTCTCTCTCTCTCTCTCTCTCTCTCTCTCTCTCTCTCTCTCTCTCTCTCTCTCTCTCTCTCTCTCTCTCTCCAGACAGCCTCGGTTGCGTAATATCACTGGACGTGAGAAGCTGGTAGTATAGACAATGTATTGCAAACTTAACTTATTGGTCTGGGACAGCTGACTTTTTTTCTGCGTTCGTAATGTTTATTTCTGACTATTTATACCATTTTGACGAAGAAACATGTTATATTCCTGTCGATCATCCTTCACATATATACACTTCATTATTTATTGCTGAATTCCATTATTTACACCTTTGCTAATATTAATAACTCAAGTGAACAGCAAGATCAGATACTTTCAATCGTCAACGTTACGGTTATTCCAGGAACAAAAGCCAGGGGTGGCATAAGGCAACTCAGTCTAAAACAATATAATGGCCAGTGCTATCACTCCAACATCTAAGCTTACGTACGTACTGAAAGAAAAAGTTTCAAGTTACATTTATGTTATATATGTAACCTGAGGCATCACACTCCGTCATGAATTAGGCTGCCATACCGATTTCATTTGATGCTCTCATTTCCGCCTTTCTCTCAGTTACTGGTTGCGCTCTGGCCAAGGGCTTTAAGACAGTGTATGAAAATGAAATTTTTTAAAAGTGCTAGAGTTGAAGGAATAACTTACACTACAAGCAAAGTCTTGAAAAATACCATTTCATGACCAACAGCTATCTAATAGTGTATGAAAATGAAATTTTTTAAAAGTGCTAGAGTTGAAGGAATAGCTTACACTACAAGCAAAGTCTTGAAAAATACCATTTCATGACCAACAGCTATCTAAAAGGATAATAATAGTCGTTTTAAGATTTTGCAATAAAAATAAAGGGGAATAAATCGTTTCTTGAAGGATGGAAGCTGGAACAGGCAGCCCAAGGTCATGATATGGGAAAAATCTTAATTGTGCATCTAGGTGCACCAACTTTCTCAGATTTATTAAATGTTATTAATTAAACTCGAGTGTTTCAGCTGAGAACTCTGATTTTGCCTTGGAAACTTAAAGCTTTCCAATATATTGTTCATATGTGGTTGATATTTTGTACATAAGCCTAATAATAGCAACACTTGAAAATCATCTGGGCACTTTTAAACGTAAGTCGTCATTTATCTGGTCAGTGGTATACTTCTCGGGCTGTCGGGCTGTTTATTCATAGGGAGTTTTTTGAGGTTTTGCATAATTTGTTTTACCCTTTGGTCTCATTTTAAACATTTATCAGGCATGTTCTGTGAATCATTTGTTATTGTTTACAAGAAGAATAACCTCTCTTTCCCATTAGTGCTTCTGTAGAGCTATTTACGCGTCTTTCCCTGAGAAAAAGAAATCCATATTTATATTGTCTGGCTTATAGAATACATGGCCTAATATTCATTTGTAGATTGTATTATCATTAGGAAATTTTATAGCCCATTTCACTTCCTATTCACAGCAATAGTTCTTTTGCAATTTATATTGATTCTTATTAGGTAGTGGTTGCCTGTCTCCCCATTAGATATTAATGAAACTTTTTTACGTCAGTAAGAATAATTGTGATATATATATATATAT